>NW_028301547.1:19257500-19447500 GCF_042242905.1 Orbicella faveolata | reverse complement strand
TTCAAAACATGGGAACATTAAACCTTTTGTTTGGTGACGTTCTTGTTGGCGTCGTCGCCGTCGTGGTTTACTAAAAAGCGGCCTTCGCAGGTCAAACTCACGTCAAATCACAACACACGCTAATTTTCAATATGGCCGACGTAGTGCGGTGGCACTCACGTAGAGTTGCTAGCTGTGTCTTGGTCTTATTTTATGTAAATCGCCGGAGAAGAAACAGAAAGCAGTGGAGAAATAAAAAGATTTGGACGAAACCGTGTATCAGCAGAAATCCCTCCCTTGGCACGTATAACACGCTGGTCCAAGAGCATCGCACAAAAGATGCTTCCGTTTTTCTTGTTTCTTTTTAGTATTTTTGTAGGCTGCAGATAAAACGTCCCACACAGACGGACAATTGTGAACCTCTTCGATAAAATTAAAACTGGCTTCACGTTCATCTTGACGTTCGTCCTCCATTTTGTGAAGTGTCACGCAAATCGCGTAAATAGGGCGCGTGTTTTGATTGGTTGACAGTTACCAACACACGTATGTCAATCGTTCAAGCATCAAATACGAGTTTAGCAACACGAAAAAGTTGGTGAAAAAGTTGGCGAGAATACAGGCAAGGTCTGTTTGTCGCCAACAGTTTGCAAACGTATTTGCGCTCTGTTTTTGTGCCACTAAAACTTGAGTTTGCCAACTTTAGTTTCCCGTGTGAAGGCCGCTTTAAATCCTCTTATTATAAATGAAAACGCGAATGGCGGAGGCCGCAAAGATCAATATACGCAAAATTCAGCATAAGATAATATCTCTCAAGTAAAATGAACCCAAAAGTTCTCGTTTGTTGCAATAGGTTAAGTTTTTGTTGATTCAAGAACATTTTTACATGGACATCCGTTCGACAAATTAAACTAATCAAACTTAAAACGTCTTCGATAGCATTCTTGATCGATGGGCCGCTAATCGGCACTCTCGCTTCATTATTGAAAAAACAGAAAACGTGCGAATGTGAAAGGCTCACCAGGAAGGTAAAAGCAAAGTGAAATATTGATTTTAAGGATGCGAGGAATATATCTTCGACTTTGAAAGATCATCTAGCGCTCGTTTACTAAGTTTCTGTGTCGCCATCCCAAGACTACACCAGAGAAAGACTCTAACCTAAAACACTAATGGAGAGCTGTCAGCAAGTTATCTGTCGGTTTTAATATATTATCTTTGGCAGATGATTTTACATCCACTGTCGCCCGGCTGCGCATGTGCAAGATTGCTTTTTCATAGAGGCCAAAACATTTGCTTTTAGAGGGGAGACTTTTAACTGTAATGTGCTATTTTATAGCTGAGAGACAGTAGATTCCTGAATACTAAATTATTCTGAGGTCAGTTTACGTTATATAACCTATAAATCGCGCCGTGTTTCCAGCCGGTCGGGCTGCAGCGTTATCAAGAGAACTCCATAAATTCACTGGTGCTACTTGTCTGGAGTAAAAATAATTTTCTGTTGTTGAAAGCTAAGTGAATGTAGATTCCTAAGAAAATTATGATTTGGTGGTCAAGATACCCTAAGTAGCTCAACTGGCCAAGATACATTCACCGCGTGGACTCCTTTTGTCGAGGTCATCTTGAATTTCGCGTGGCCGAACACAGTTTTCGCGCGCGCTCTTGCAAATGCGATTCAAGGCGTGCACAAGTATTGCAAAGAAAACAAACATGGCGTTGGTACAGCGAGCATTTTATTTGCTCAATGCCCGCGCTATCTGTGCTACTTTTCTTCGTAATTGAACACAATGTTGACGGAAAAGGTAACGATGCAAAGACCCCAGCAATTCTCAGCTTTTTCTTTGTTACGGAAAGAACCCAGGTAAATGCAGTGCATGCGTAGTAAGTAAAAAAAGTTGCGATTTAAGGTGGCCGAACACAGTTTTCGCGCGCGCTTTTGGTGATGTAATTCAGCGCGCGCACAAGGATTGCAAAAAATAAACATGCCGTCAATAGAGCGATCATTTTATTTACTCAGCACCCGCAGTATCTGTACTATTTTTCTCTATAACTGAACGCAGTGTATTGATGGCTTTAGTCTTTTATCACAAATATATCTTGGAAAAGGTAAAGATGCAAAGAACTCAGCAATTCTCAGCTTTTTCTTTGTTACCGAAAGAACCCAGTTAAATGCAGCGCATGCGTAGTAAGTCAAAAAATTGCGATTGAATGAAAATTTGCACTCTCGGAAATACGCCTTTTTCTCGAGAACCACTCATTAGAATTTCACGAAATTTGGCACGAAAATACTTTAGGAACTAAGTAACTGGAGTATTGAAAATAATTTAACTTTAACAAAGGAAACTCTAGATATTCCAGTAAACCTTCAACAAGGGATAATTAAAGATCTCTCTGTTAAATTATTAGCAAAATGGTGCTAACTTGTGAGAATCGTTACAAACTTGTTGCATGTAAATTATAAAGAAAATCTAATGACTAGATTTTCTACAAATAAACAACACCGATTTTAAAGGCCTGTTTATTTTTATCGTGCTGCCATGGCAACGGCACATACGTCAGCTTAACCATCAAAAAACCAAAGTTTGTGTTGTTAACTTGCTTGCTGCCATTTTTGGCGACCGAGAGATCAAGGGTTTTAGAGAAAAAGGTGAATGAAACACAGGTATCAAAAACTGTGTTCAGCCACCTTAATGCGGAATAGCTTTCTCGGAAATACGCCCGTTTCTCAAGAACCACTCATCAGAATTTCACGAAATTTGGCAAGAAATTACTTTAGGAAATAATTAACTGGAGTATTGAAAAAACTTAGAACTTTAACAAAGGAAATTCTAGATATTCCAGTGAACCTTCAACAGGGATAATTAAAGATCTCTCTGTTAAACCTTTATTACATTAGTGTTAACTTGTGAGCATCGTTATAAGCTTGTTGCCCGCAAATTATAAAAAAGTCTGATGACTAGATTTTCTGCAAATAAAGAAAACCGATTATAAAGGCTTGTTTATATTTGTTCATGTTGCCATGGCAACGGCACATACGTCAGCTTAACTATTAAAAAACCGAAGTTTGCGTTGTTAACTTGTTTGCTGCCATTTTTGGTGATCAAAGGATCAACGGTTTTAGAGAAAAAGGTGAATGAAACAGAGGTATTAAAAACTGTGCTCAGCCACCTTAAGTGGCTAGGTTCTCTTAAAAGTCCGTGGTCAGGGAAATTATTGTTTCGACACTGTGAACAAAACCTGCTTTAAACGGTCACCTCTATGAAAGCGGCCTCTGTGACATTCGCACCGCCCCACCGATTGATCTAGGACACTCACTTAATCCCAGAATATTTTATTTGATGATGGTGGTGATAATTGCAACGCGAACGAAACTTTGCTTAACATCTTCTTTATTCTGATATAGCTTAGTTTACTTTTCAGTTAATTTATTCTCTGCTCCCTTTTTGCATCACAATGCCACTGAACGTAGCCTGTAGAAATTATATTTCCCAAAATCAACACATTCACTCGAGTACGTCTAATGGACAGACTTTACCTTCCTAGTACTATTTCTTCAATATTATGTTTCTCAGTTTTAATACGCTACATTTGTCCTAAGGCAGCTCGAGTTCCAGACAGCTGGCGGTTCTTGTTACATGTATATACAGAAGGCGTTTATTATTAACAACGAAAACCCTATAAATGTGTCTGAAAGTTGTGCAAATAGCATAGCATGGCTAACGCTAAGATTAATGAGATGCGCGATTTCTATGCCAGAGCATGTTCCTCAGTATGTTCATGACAGCGTGTCGAATGTGTCTCATCTTCCAGCAGTAAATTACAGGATTCAAAGATGAATTCAGAAATACGAGAGTAAATGAAAAGAGAGCATATCTCTTCCAAGCGATACTCGGGCCGTATATTTTAAACATGGCCGCACTGATCAAGAAAGGCAAATAACAAACCAAGTACACGAGGTATACATAAAATACACCGACTGCAGATTTAATAACGCTAGAAAAATTTGCCATTTCGCCAGTCTGGGCTACTTGCTGTACTTGCAGGACCTGAATCTGATTCTCGTGGCGACGCAAAACTAAATAAATCCTGATGTAAATCAGTGTTGTAAGACATAGACCAACAACTCCAACAGCGACTGAAACGAGGTTAAGTATTCTATCAGAAGTCCACAAAATCATCAAGGAACGAAATGCACTCATCATCCAAATGGAGATCACTAGAGCAACAACACGCTTGTGAGTCACAAGTTCCTGGTATCTGAGATGAAGATGGACAGCTAAGAACCTGTCTACACTTACAGCCACAACACCAAGGTGTGAAGCTAAGGAAAACACACCCATAATGACATTAAAAAGCATATATGTGTTACAGCCAGGGTTGTTTTGTTGAAGCCACATGACCAGAAGTGAGAAGTACAATGGTTGACCCACTAAACCAACACCAACGTCAGAAACAGCAAGACTCAGGAGCAATGTTTTTAAAGTCTTTGGCAACGACGACGTTTTTCTTATCGCGTGGATTGATACGATGTTCAACATGGTGGCGGTACAGGACAGAAAACAGTTGAACATAGAATTAGGAAAGTATATTGAGCGAAGTTCCTCAAATTCGGAGATTCTGGGGCAACCTGTTAGTAGTAATTCACAGCACGATGTCTTCATGATGTTGACTATGGTTTCTTTAACGCAACGAGAGGATGCACAAATGGTATGGTTCCAATCTGCTAATGCAGCCTCCTTTCTAAGCGCCACACATCTGCCGCGTCACTTAAGCTAAAACGATTTCTTTTCTTCAAGATGTAATGTCTTTCAATAAACGAAGACTGTCGAGTATTCGACAGCTCGCTCTTTCAGATGTTGTGTTTACATAAAATTTAAAGCTTCAGTTTGTTGGGATGAATAAATCATGATGCTTCCCGTCAAAGTAAGACACATTTGATGCGCCTTGAATATTTTAAAAACTACTTAGAAGAAAAGCAAGGACGGAAATGTCTCTAGCATGAGTGATCAGTTTATCAAAGCATGACATGTGTGTTTTAAAAGCTGTCTAGAGTTTCAGCAACTCGTACCACGCTAGACTTTCGGCGACAAGCACGACCAAAAATAGATTAGCTCTTTATATCAAGACGTTGCAGAAATCGATTAAGCATTGCCAAAAATGCCAAAGGCAATAAAAAAACTCTTAAAACAAAATAACTCGCCAGCTTATGATGTCTAATGCATTGAGCAATGACAGTTGCCCCGCTTTCAATGACAGATGCCCCACTATCAACTTGGAGTTTCTTGATCATTTTTCGCTTCAAGTAAAATTTTTTGATCGTACTCTCTTTCACTTTGGTGATTAACGCAAATTGATTTTAAGTTTCTTTTGGTTTTGCAGTTTTTATTTTTTCTCGTGAAGAGACGAAATGTTCAAAATAGATGTTCAGAAAACCTCCAAAACCTTTTAACTCCTTTTTTCTTTGTTAGTTCAGTGACACCTGTAAAATCCCGTGAGAACAAGCTGAGATGGAAATCACTCTGTTTGCCCATTTTTAAGATGTAACAGAAATCATAAAAAATCTTACAGTTTACATGGATCTGGGGACGCTGCCTCAAAATTAGAGATGATTGCATGGATTTTGAACCATTTTTCAAATGCCATAATCCTAAAAGCATAAAACTCGGTCATGTGGTGAAGACAGTTTATTGACACCGAAGTGGCCAGTATCATACAATGTTTGTATCCCGCATAACCCTTTTTACTGTCATAAAAACCAAACGTTAATAACATAGCCTTAAGTATCAGGGACAAAGGACTAGTCAGCTTGTAGCAGTATACTGCCGAGTAAAGCTCTTCGCCGCCTGAACTATTCGAAAATCAGCTGAAACTAACTTTACTCCATTTCGGTCACAACTCTTTCGCTCCCTCTGACGGCAAGTAACAATGAAGAATGGCAACGAGGCTTCTTTTTATTCAGTGGCGACTAATATTGTAAACAAGGAAAGGCAGAGTGCAAAGAAACTGAGTTAACTACAACCAGCATTAAAAGAATCATTTCCGTATATTTCGTTTCTCAACGTACTCATACACGAAGCAATAAATATTCTATTACTACCGAGTTCTTTCCGCGGGTTTGCTGAGTAATAATTCGCGCCCTTTGTAATAAAAGACGAAAGCACTTAAATTTAACAAAAACATGAGAGTAATAGAACAGGAGGAAAAAAGACAAATCCAAGACTTACTGTCAGGTTGAAGACGAGTTAACTATCCTAACTTTTGTGAAGAACATGTGTTGCAAATTTAGACATTTCAAACTGTTGTAAGCGGGCAGAAGTGTTGATAAAAATTCTTTAACACGACAAAAGAAACTAGGCAAAGATCATACACACGCCATTAAAAAGTATTTTACATGTTAATCGATGCTAACACTGCAAACTTCCGCGAAACGACTTTTTTTCGTAGTCAATATCTCGCTTTGTTTCCAAAATCAGCAAGTGCTATGTTCGTCTGGTAGTTTTGAGCGGTGGAGAGGGAAAATTACAATACACGAATTAAAGTTGAAGTGAAAATATATATCCGGTGGATAGCGCGGGAAACCTCACGCCAGCCATTTAACGACCTTGGCTCTGATTGGTTAGAGCGCGCGTGTTGCACGAGTTTTATTAACCAATCACAAGGCTGGCAAGATAGTGTTCTAAGATGAGCTGGGGAAGGCAAAGATGCTATAGAGGCATAGATTAGAAATTGTCGTGGAAACAATTAGCGACGTAGGTCGAACGAACGCTTTCGAATTCGAGGTTTTGGAGTAGTACTACAGAAGCAATTTACAGACCGATTTCTTCATGCCAGATATGAACTCAAGTTTCTTTAACGCATCAAGCGCTTGAAATAAAAACTGTCGAAAAGCTAAGATAGTTTCATTCACTGCGTCACGGACAGTCTAGGTCACTGATGGCAAACATGGTCCACTTTCCTGCTAAAGTGATGATCCTCAGTAAACGAAAGCAGTAAAGTAGTCCAGAACTCGCTCTTGCAGATGTATCTAACGAAGACAAACGAAATCGGAGCTTCTGGTGCATATTTTAAATTAAATCAGCAATTTGCACTAGCAAACTACCAATCAATTTTGGAACAGTCGCCTAAGATGCATATTGATGTGACCTCCTAAGAGTCTCATGTGCCGCATGAGCGGAAATGAAAACACCCAGGCTAGTGCTCTCCATTGCTAGCTGTGGCTGGTAGTTTGACCATAGTCGACCCTTCACAAGAGTTCCTTTAGGCGCCGTTCACACTACGCCAGAGAAATTTGAAAATAGCATTTTCACTCATCAAATGCTTTCCGTCCATATTATGTCCGAGAAATTTGAAAACGCCGATCAATTTGGATTTGCGTTTGAAAAACCCTCGGCCAGGGAAATCGCAGGATTATTGTGGGGTCATCGTTTTCGAAAAACTCCGTTTTCAAAATGTTTTTCGTTCACACTAAAACGCAAAGCCGGCGTTTTCAAATTGCTCCGGTTTGAAGAGCGTTTACGAAAAGCCCCGTCATTCGAGATGAATTAGTGTGGACGGTAGCCCCAACCGAAGAGATAAAGCTGCGTTTTTAAATTTCTCCGGCGTAGTGTGGACGGAAGACTAACAGCAGCTGTGAAGACAAGAAGCGAGATTGATTTCTATTTATTCATAAATATTTTATCATGCTTGTCTATCATTTAATAACTAATATAAATACAACCAAACCGCGAACGTCGCGGACTTGAGTGTTTCAAGTTTATTAAACAAAGCATGCGTTTGTAAAACCCAAAGAGCTGTCTCGAATTTAGAAATATTAAACGTGGTAAGGGAGATATCGGTTAGAATACTACCAAATAAGAATCCTTAGATACATGCATCGTGTTACTAAAATAAGTTGGCACGTGTATGTCAAAATTTTACCGACACAGTTGACAACCTTTGACTCGAACGAAACTATCAGGTGTTTTCAAAGCAATGGTAGATTGGAATGGAATAAAACTAAGTGATAAAAGAATAACATTTGTAATACGACCATCAATAGCTGCCAGAACTGAGACTTCATGAAAACTCTTCTTATCATTCTCAGGTTTTTAAAAAAAGCGCTTAAAAAATGTAAATAATCTAACCACGTCTTATATGACATAACCATTCTAGCTCATGTTAAGAAAACAATAATTGAAAAACGCTGTTTTAAACATGACACCATACAGGTGTTGAGAAAAAAGCACATAAAATGTTAATCAGCAGTAAATGTCTGTCAAACATGGTTTGATCCAAGCTTTCTCCTTTTCCTTTGTTTGCGATGGTTGCAAGAATTGGGTTTTCAACGGGAAAATTTGAGACCAAGAAGGCTAGAAAATACGCGGGAAATTTTGCATGAGCCATCAACTCACAACCAATCAATAATTAACTTTCGCAGTCACTTGGCTGAGAAAACAATCGAGCGTTTTCACATGACGTCACAGCAGCCATATTGGTGTTCCAAGACAATGAAACGGCGGCCATGTTAGTGTCCTAAACCAATCCTTTGGGAGATGAACTCTTTTCTTATGCAAACACTTTCTTTTGTTCCAATAAATTTGCATAGCTGCTGGTCACGTGAGTGAAAACGCTCTATACCTTGACTCTGATAGGCCAGCGCACGTCAGACAAGATTTTTTAAACCATTCACAAGGCTCGGTAAACAAAAAAAACGTCATGTCGTTCTCGGTCGTTCAACCGACAATGAACTTTGATATCCATTCCTTCTAGTAGATTAAATATGCTTAAAAGCTCCCTGTGGGGCAACAATAGAACGTTTTCTGCTTAATTCAGGCCCTACACCTTAACAACAATAATATTAACAATAACATTTATTACCCATATTGCGTATTTTCTATGAAAATAGTCAAAAGCGCATTACTAGTAGATAAATTCTTACAAATTACAAATTAAGAATTATAACTACGAACCTATCTCGAAATTTAAGACCTAAAATCCAATAATATATTCGAGAATTGGACAATACAATCTTAACAAAAGAGCAAATTACGTGAATGACCTTTTTTCGAAAATTGCCTGCAATTTATCCTGACTTCGAGCGAAGTAATTATGTTCTACTCCATTGCAAAGCTTGAAGGAGAGACTTCCCGAGACAATGCACAACAAATACATCGCACAAACATTCCACGTACAACAACAACAACATCCAGTTTATTGTCGACTAAAAAGCCACTATAACGTCACAAGTAAACTGGTTTTTATTTACCAAAGCGACAAGCAATTTGCTATATATTCTTTCACGTTCTGACATACAAGCAAATTTATGTTTATGTCTAATCTTCTCTGTCTTGTTTCGCAAGGTAAAAATGTCACTATACTCAGTGTATTAGCGCTACTTTCCATTGTTATTTCTTCCATATATATTGCTAAGTAATGTTCAAATGTGGAAATTGGCGTTTCTTTACAACGACAACACCGAATGCAGAGAATAATGGCATAATATGGCCAGCCCAGTGATTAGTTAGGGGCGCCATTTCTGCGCCAAGACATGTTCCGCAGTGTGCTCAAGATGGCGTGTCGAATGTGTGCCATCTTCCAGCAATAAATAAGAGGATTCAATGACGAATTAAGATAAAAAAGAGTCCACGAGAAAAGAAGACCCCTTTTCCAAGGAATGCTTGGGCCGTAGATTTGATACACAGTAATACCAATAAAGGAAGGCAAATAACAAATTAAAAACAAGAGAAACACGTAGAATATACACACTGCAGACTTAACGAGGTTGGCTAAATTTGCTATTTCTTCCGTTTGTGGAAATCGTTGTCCTTGCGCAATCTGATTGTTGTGGCGCCGTGCGACCAAATAAATCCTGATGTAAACTCCTACTATAACAAGAAGACCAAGCCCTCCAAGAATTAACACAAAAACACCATTAACATGGAATGGAAGCCACAAAATCATCAAAGAAACAAATACACTCAACACCCATATTAAGATCACCACAGCAACAACACGCTTGTGAGTCAAAAGTTCCTGGTATCTGAGATGAAGATGAATAGCTAAGAACCTGTCTACACTTACAGCCACAACACCAAGGAACGAAGCAAAAGAAAATAACGCCGAGATGATGGCAAAACCCTTGTATCTATCACAGCCAGGATCGTTTTGTTGAAGCCACATGACCAGAAGTGAGATGTACAATGGTTGACCCAATAAACCAACACCAACATCAGAAACAGCAAGACTCAGAAGCAATGTTTTCAAAGTTTTTGGCAAGGATGACGTTTTTCGTATCGCGTGGATTGTTACAATGTTTAACATAATGGCGCTATAACATAGAAAGCTGTTGAAAACACAATTAGCGACGTAAGTCGATTGAAGGTCTTCAAATTCGGAGATCTTCGGGTAGAACTGCAGCAGTAATTCACAACGTGATTTGCTCATAACAGCAACTCAAGTTTCTACAACACACCGAGTGTTTCACGTACCACTTGTTTTACAACGAAAGATAGATTCCTTCCTCGGCGCCACACTTCAGTTGGATCACTGTTGCTCTGCTTTCTAATGCGATGATTCACAGAAAACGAATCCGTACAATACCTTAGAAATGGCGCTTTCATATGCTGTGCTAGCGTATACAAAACAGTTCAAATTTTCAAGACACGATACAAAACTGAACGATTCAAGATGTTCGCTGTCAAGTTAACACAGCTAGGTGGGCTACAAACGTTCAAAATATTGATTGCAAAACCAAGAGGTAATTAAAACGTCAGTCGCCTTGTCTGAGGCTCATTTAACTAAGCAGGCCACATGTTGATGCGACCTCCAATTTTGACCCATTTGAGGCGGTAAATGACACGCTGCTAAGAATACTACCGAATACAGAGCCTTAGCTACAGGCTTAATTCAGAAGTCTGAACTAGAAACACAAAATAAACACGTTTGTTTTGTTTTGTTTTTTAAATAAAAGCTGCTCTGCATATATTAATCGATGGGCGCCTGCAAAACGATGACAGTTTCATGTTTTGTATTACATAGCGTGCGCGTCCTTTTGGTAATTTTACCAGCAGTTGATCACTGTTCGAGCGAATTAGTGCTATGGCTATAAAATGCATGATTGACATGATTAAGTGGGACTGATAAATTATTTGTGTTTCTCTGGTACAACCCTTCTTGTCGTCATGAAAGAAAACAGCTTAAAGTGCCACTGAAACGAAATTTTTGTATGTGAGATTTTTGCTTAGTAATAAAGTTTCAACCTTACTTGGAAACACTGCAATATTTTTTTTCGCATACGGTAAGCGAAAACTGCTTTTTTAGCCGTTCGAAGTTGGCTGGTTAAGCCCGAAATTGGCGGCCATTTTGGCGCGGCCAAAACAGCCTAGTGACGTCACTATTTGTATTACTCTCAAGGCGCGCTGAAAATTTAGAGTGATTATGGGGGAAGAGATTACTGTTCGAAGCCCCCCAAAAAAACATCTTAAGGACATCTCAGAGCTGTAAAGCAGATAATAACCGTAGCCTTAGACATGAAGAGGTCGAGAGTCGATCCTGGGGCTTTCCAGTCTATTTAATTGGATATTTGCAGGATATTTTATGTAAGCAAGCAAACGAGTGGGAGTTCTTAGATCGCAAAATGATCGGGACTCTTGGTGAAATGGCCAGCACTCAGTTAAACAATATCTACACTCATAAAGTAAAAGAGACATGAAAACAAGAGAAAGCGGCTTTTGAAAATATTATCCGGATTGCTGCCGCACGAATCGCAGCAACAACGCTTCGAGTTTTCGAGTCGCTTCGCTTCGAGGAAACCGGACGCTTTGTGAGTTTCACAGCGGACGAGATTGTGCCACAGTGACCTTTAGTCCAGTTGTATCTGCTACATCCTACAAGTTATCACAACAGCAACAATTTAAGAAACCCCCTTCTTTTATATGAGGGAGCGAATTTAAACTAAGCGAAGGTAAACTAAGCTGCCATGACCCTGCAGGTGTGTTTTCAGGAAACGAGAGAAAGCGTAACAATGTCGGGTCGAAGGGTCATATATGCAAATAAGTTCAAATTCTGTTTAATAAACCTTCGAAAGGAGTGCAAACTAGTGACATTTTAACGAATTGTTTTGAACTTGGATACTATTAAATGAAGATCATAGACATAAGTATGTGCTAAAGAACTTAAAGTAATCCATCGGCCGTGAAATATTGCAATTAGGAGATACGTGTAAAAGAGAAGCGAAATTCCCGCTTTGTTTACACTGATACGTATGCGGCGATAAAGCAAACCCTGCTGCGGATCACAATTTTCAAAGATACATTTTGTCTACCACAAGAACTCTCACTTATTAGTATCATAAAAAGATGCCCTCTGTGTGTAAAGAAGTACCCGACTCAAAGCTTGTGGACCGTTAATAACTTCGTGATTGTGCGGATGGCTGATGCGCTTACGGCTTTTAATGCAGTATTAAAAGTTGCCGAGGATATATTCGAACCTTGTTAATAGACCTTAGATAAACGTGAGAATCCAAATTTCAGAACCAGGCTGAAAACAGACGACGAAATATCGTGTTTAGGCTTCAGGACGTGATTTAAAAGTTGCCACACTCGTCTTCGAAATCTCCAATCGAGTACTCAAGATGTTCGAAAACTATACTGAGCTGTTCTAATCTGTAGCATTTATTTTGGTGAATCGACACTCTGGCGCCCTCCAACGTTTATGATGTGTATTTCTTGTCAAGGCTGGACAGAAATTACAAGGTAGAAAACCAGTAGGTATCGACAATATGAAGAATAAACTTGAATAAATCAAGTGAAAACAAGAGAGAATCTACAGCGCTTCTTGCGTGACTACAACCAGTGACGTCACAAGGTCCTTAAACTCGGTTTCAGAGCCCGGACACAGTTTTGCTCCAAAAAGTCGATTTCAACAACTAAAAAAAGCACTTTCCGTTGGGATTTGACAGAAATAAAGTTCACCATTACTTTAAGCACGTTTGAAATTATAGATTGGGATAATAAAAGAGAGTACGAAAATTTCGTTTCAGTGGCACTTTAAGGGCCTAAACCGACTAGACATTTAGCTGTCGACAACTATTTGTTACTAGCAACTACATGTTGTCGACAAGTAATCGTGTCCGATGCGAGCATTCCAAACATTGGAGTGTTAGTTGTCGATAACTAAGTCAGGCCAGCGAGAGCTTAGGAAATAACGTTCACTACGCATGCTCAAAACACAATACGCATGCTCGGGTGTGTGTCATGTTTCGATACTTGTCGTCAACTCAACCAATGATTCCCACACGGGAAAAACGTGTCGATAACTAAAGCAGTTTCCCTTTCCGTAATAGTCGAAACCACAGTGAAACGACGAAAATCGAAACCTCCACAATCTTGAAAATGTATAATTTTGTCTGTATTACTTATAGTAAACATTAGAAATATACCCGGCACACATCCGGCTAACATATAAAATCCCCGAAGATCGATTCTGGCAACTTTAGCTACTAAAAATTGAGTAACTACAATTCTGAGTAAGGCACTCCGGCTGAAACATTGCACCACACTTAAATCTATTTTATCCCAAATTCGTCGCAAAGCCTTCGCTCTTACCGATGGCCTAGTAGTGACCAGTAAGGGTCACTTTGGCACTGACGCAGTGCCAAAGCTCGAAACATTAATAATTCACAAACGCAGTTAATTTACCTTTATCAATTTCACATTCATAAGTAGTTAAGTAATCAAAGCTTTTCGGACCGGGAAGGAAAACCTAGAATCTACAATTTTGACTGTTTCATTGCTCATCGTACTTATCCATCATTTAACAAGATCTAACGTGGTAACTGAGATATCGTAATAATACCGCAAATGAAAAACGCTTATTGGAAACACGATCAATACGTTGGCACGTGCATATGGACAATACATGAATATTCTTTTAACACTGATTTATCAATCGATAGCACACATGCATACATGGTTCATCAGTAGACTGAGACGTCAGTCGTTTTATTAATTTCCAGGGACAATTCACCACTGTCAAAGGACTAGCCTCCTTCAGAATCAAACGTACAGTTTCATTAACTAGGGGAAAACACAAGACCTGGCTTTGTTTATGAAAGCCACAAACAATTTTCAATATATTCTTTTTCGTTCTAGTAAACGGACAAATTTAATATCTGATTTTTTTTCGTTTCTTTTCTTTTGTTTCACAAAGCGAAAATGAGGCTAAACGCAGTGTAATAGATACTACTTTGCAATGAAAATACCTTATCAGTTTTATTACTTCATACCACATTACAACTTAATGTTAATACGTTTTCGTTTCACAGACTAATGGTGTTCCTCGTCGTTATATACAGAAAGCGTCTGTTAACAACGACAACACTGAATGTGGAGAATCATGGTATAGCATGGCCAGCCCTGTGATTAGCGAGAGGCGCCATTTCTGAGCCGAGACATGTTCCTCAGTATGTCCATGACAACGTGTCGAATGTGTCTCATCTTCCAGCAGTAAATTACAGGATTCAAAGTTGAATTAAGAAATAGGAGAGTCCACGAGAAAAGAAAAACCTTTTGCAGTGGAATGCGTGGGCCGTTCTGAAATACAGCGATACAAATAAAGAGGTAAAGAACAAAATAAAAACAGACGAAACACGTAAAATATACCAAATGCAGATTTAACGACATTGGCTAAATTTGGTATTTCGTCATTCCCTGTAGCTTGTGGTACTTGCAGCACATGAATCTGATTTTTGAGGCGTTGTACAGTCAAATAAATCCTGATGTAAGCCACGGCTGTGACAGCAAGACCAACAACTCCAAATACCATTACAAGACCACGGCTAAAATAAAATTGAACCCACCAAATCATCAAATAAATAAACACACTAAACACCCATATTAAGATCATCACAGCAACAACACGCTTGTGAGTCACAAGTTCCTGATATCTGAGATGAAGATGAATAGCTAAGAACCTGTCTACACTTACAATCACAACACCAAAGAACGAAGTTAGAAAAAACAAAGCCAAGACGATGAGAAAACCCTTGTATGTATTACAGCCAGGATCATTTTGTTGTAACCACATAACCAGAAGTGAGATGTACCATGGTTGACCCAATAAACCAACAGCAACATCAGAAACAGCAAGACTCGGGAGCAATGTTTTCAAAGTTCTTCGCAAGGATGAAGTTCTTCGTATCGCGTAGATTGCTACACAGTTCAACATGACGGCGCTATAAAATAGAAAACTGTTGAACACGCAGGTAGCGATGTAAGTCGATAAAAGCTCTTCATATTTGGAAATTTGAGGGACGAACTGCAGCGGCAATTCACAAAATGATTTGCTCATGATATCAACTTAAGTTTCTACAACACACCGAGCGCTTTACTTACTAAGTGATGCCCCCAGAAAACGAATACCTAAAATACCCACGAAGTAGCGCTTTCAGCTGCTGCGCTCATGTATAATACCTTTCAAATTTTTCAGGACATAAAACTAAACTAAAACTGCTGGGTGGTCTTTGAACTTTCTAAATAATAAATAAAATGAAAATTAAAACGACAATCAAAACGTCAGTCGCCTTTGTCTGGGGTATGTTGTTAATGCTATCCCCAATTTTGACCCATTAGAAGCGGTAAATGACCTACCACTAACAATAACACCGAACGAACAGACTTAGCTTCATTCTTAATTAAAAAGTCTAAAATAGGAAAACAAAATAACGACGTTGTAATTTTAAAAGCCGCTTTGAATATATTTGTATACTGTTCGAGTGAATTAGTGCTATGGCTACCAAATGATGTATGTTTAACATGATTAAATGGGACTCGTAAATTATTTATGTTTTTATAGTACAACCCTTTTTTAGCAGCACAAGCATAAAAACGTGCAATTTATCCAGCCATGTCAGCACAACTTTAATTAAACCTCAACGACAACCACATCGTTTTTTTTTGCACTTTTTTTTCGTATAAGAGATGACTTGGAACGAGTCAGCCCGTATAAGCATACTCGAGGAAATAAAACTCATCTCATCCCAATATACGTCCTAGACCCTTCCCTTCTACTGGTGACTGGTAACGAAGTTCATAAGTGAATGGTCTTGTCGAAAAGGAACAATAGACAAGATTGCAAGAAACTTAAGTGAAAAGAACGTAATGGAGAGCTCTACAATCGTGAAAATGTACAATTTTGTTTGTTTTACTTCTAGTAAAATACTAGAAATATACCTAGCACACAGTGGGCTAATTTATCAAAGCTCCTATTTTCTATCCCATCGTAGTTGCCAATCAGTTAAAAAGATCTAGTGGTGAGTGAGATATGGTAATAATACTACCGAATGAAACGTTTTAGTAACCAATCACAGGGCTAAAACGCCAGAGCATCATGCTAGATTGTCGTTCGGCTGACAACGAGCCTTATACCCATTTCTTCTAGTAGAATAAAAACGATGAAAAATTCTTAATCATTTCAACAACATAACGCTCTCTGGTTTATTCTGGTCTGGCACGTTTATTTCGCGAATATTCCTGTTTTGGAAAATTGCATGTAATCAATTCCACTTTCGAGCGAAATAATTATGTTCTGCTCCTTTTTATAACAGTTTCCATAGAACGCACGCTCTGGGCTGAAACAACGCGCTTTCCCAGGGAACAGAGACATGATAAGCTGAATTTCAAATTATTACTTCGGAATTTTGACAAATCTACCTAAATTTTAACATCCGCTGTGACTCAGACAAACGCAATGGAAACGAGCTATTTGTATGCAGTAAATATGGTTCCACGGAGACCATTGTTAAACAACAGAAGTGTTAAAACTGTTCTAAAATAACAGATTATGCTAGATTCCGACAAAACACGTAGCGAAATAAATTCTCAACCTAGCGAATGCTTCGATAAAAGACATTATATTTGTTACGAAGGCAGTTATTACAGTTTAGAAGTAAAACAATGACAGAAAACACCACTTGAGCTGACTCTGTTTATGACGAGCTTTATTTTTGTAAAAATATCCAAATAATGCTCATTCGCTAAATAGCAACCTCTGGTCATCTTAGCAAAGTGAAACTCAGCAATTACAATGCTCAACTGACGAGTGATCAGTTGAAGGCTTGCTGTAATACTCCCTCCTGGGGCCCGTTTCTCGATGGTCCCGAAAAGCTTTCGCACCCGAAAAGCTGTAGCAAAATCTCAAACCTTATGACTACAGAGCTAGCTGTTTAATGCATATATTCTTCATATGAACGGAAGTTCTCCTCATATAAAAAGTTTCAGGCGTATACACCTCTCTCTCTTTAAATACCGATTAACTAAAAATGGCATTGCGGGCCAGAGAAGTTTCCGGGGCTTTCGAGAAACAGGCCCCTGAGCTCAGAGTAGAACCAGTGGGAGCAGTTTAGTCCTTGGAACTCTGACGCTACTTCGGGCAATCTTGCTGCAAGCAGTAAATAACTGTAGCTCCTTTCAAATACAGTTTGGTAATTTCCATCGGATAAGTGCACGTTTTCATGAGCGACAGGGCGGCCGGATTTCTTTGGACTAGAAACTTTTAGATTCTTATTTTTAAATCAAACTATCAAAAAAGCGAACTTTGAAGCGATCGTTGTTCTCTCGAAAGCCACTCGAAACCGAAAGCTTAGCTGATGTTCAGTTTGTGATTTACAGCTGTCGTCTCGTCAGCCAATCAAGTTATTTGAGCAATTCTAACAAGGTTTGTGATTGGCTCATTTTAGTGTGCTTCATCAGAGAACAGATGCACGCTGACGCCACTTAGTTGAAAATACTAAGCTGAATGTGAAAATTGGGAAATTAATGGATTCTTATCATAAAACAAACAAAGAAGCCTCGTCTGTACTCTGTTCTATTGTAAAGCACTTAGGCAGCGGTAGAGCACTCGAAGTAGGGGAAAACACTCGACTAACGTCTCTTGTTTCCCCCTACACTTCTTTCGTGCTCTACCGCTTCCTGAGTGCTTTACAACAGAACAGACTTCCCGGACAATGCACAACAAATATAACGCGCAAACATTCCCTGTACAACATTCAGCTTTTTTGCCATTAAAAACACATAAATACATTACAAGAAAACTGGTTTTGCCATAAATCCTCTTTCGCTCTGGTATACGGATAAATTTATGTAATGTCTACTCTTTCTTGTTTAGTTTCACAAAGCAAAAATGACACTAACCGCAGAGTATAAGAAACTACTTTGTTCTCAGAATACCTTTTTATTGTTATTACTCCACCGAATGTGTCTCATCTTCGAGCAGTAAATTACAGGGTTCAAAGATGAATTAAGAAATGCAAGAGTCCAGGAGAAAAGAAAAACCCTCTTAATAGGAATGCTTGGGCCGCTGATTTGGAATACAACCATACCAATAACGTAAGGCAAATAACAAATTAAAAACAAGAGAAACACGTATAATATACCAAATGCAGATTTAACGAAGTTGGCTACATTTGCTATTTCATCATTCCCCGCTGCTTGTTGAACTTGCAGAACATGAATCTGTTTCTTGTGGTGTTGTGCGGCGAAATAAATCCTAATGTAAACCACTGCTGTAACAAAAACACCAACACCTCCAAGAATTATTTCAAGACCACTGCTAATATAGAGTGAAACCCACAAAATCATCAAAGAAAGAAGTAAACTTAACACCCACATTAAGATCACAACAGCAACAACACGCATGTGAGTCACAAGTTCCTGGTATCTGAGATGAAGATGAATAGCTCAGAACCTGTCTACACTTATAGCCATTACACCAAAGAACGAGGTTAGAGCAACCAAAGCAACGACGATGGAAAAACCTTGTATGTATTACAGCCAGGATCGCTTTGTTGTAACCACATAACCAGAACGCCTAAGAACGAAGCAAGAGTAAACAACAACAAGATGATGACAAAACCCTTGTATGTATTACAGCCAGGATCGTTTTGTTGAAGCCACATAACCAGAGGTGAAATGTACAATAGTTGACCCAATAAACCAACACCAACATCAGAAACAACAAGACTCAGGAGCAATGTTTTTAAAGTTTGTGGCAAGGAAGAGGTTCTTCGTATCGCGTAGATTGTTAACATGTTTAACATGATGGCAGTATAGCAAAGAAAGCTGCTGAACAGACAATTAGCGACGTACGTCGAATGAAGCTCTTCAAATTCGGAGATTTTCGGGTAAACTGCAGCAGCAATTCACAAAATGATTTACTCATGATATACTCAAGTTTCTACAACACACCGAGCGTTTCACGTACCACTTGTTTTACGACGTAAGAAAGTTTCCCTCGCGGGGCCACACACCAGGTCGGATCACTTTGGCTTCCTTACTATAGAGCGTAATCGCCAGAAAACGAATCCGTAAAGTACCCCAGATATGGCGCTATCAGATGCTGTGTTTACGTATAACACAGTTCACTCAAATTTTCAGGATAGAAAACTAAACGATTCACAATGTTTGCTGTTAAGCCAACACTGCTAGGTGGGCTTTATTGATCACAATAAAGTCAGGAAACGAAACTACGTTTTCCCGTAGTCGCTATTTCGCTTCGTTTCCAAAATCAGCAAGTGCTATGTTCGTCGGATAGTTTGAGCGGTGGAGAGAGAAAATTGCAGTACACGAATTAAAGAAGAAGTGAAAATATGTATCCTGTGGCAAGCCCGGGAAACCTCACGCAAGCCATTCAACGATCTTGGCTCTGATTGGTTAGAGCGCGTTGTACGCGTTTTATTAACCAATCACAAGGCTGGTAAGAAAGTGTTCTAAGGTGAGCTGGGGAAGAACACAGACGGTATGGCGACATAAGTCAGAAAATTGTGAGGATACTATTAGTGACGTAGGTCGAAACGAACGTTTTCGAATTAGCTTTTAGAGTAGTACTGCAGAAGCAATTTGCATATTGATTTCTTCATGATATGAACTCAAGTTTCTTGAACGCATCAAGCGTTTGACATAAAAAATCGTGTCAAAAAGCTTAGATAGTTTCGTTTCCCGGCGTCACAAACCATCTGGATCACTGTTCGGTCCCCTTTCGTACTAAAAAGATGATCCTCAGTAAACGAAGTAAAGTATTCCACAACTCCATCTTTCAGGTGTCTCTGACGAAGACAAAACAGTTAAACAAAATCGGAGCTTCTGGTCCATATTTGAATTGCGTAAGCCATTTGCACCAGCAAACTGTCAATCCATTTTGGAACGGTGGCCTTATATGCTTATTGATGATTCACCTGCAAGCTTCATGAAGGAAAAAGTTTCACTGATGTGTAGCATGAGCGGAAATGAAAATACCTAATGCTCTCCACTGCTTGGTGTGGCTGGTAGTTTCACTATAGTCGACGCCGCACAACGGCGGACCCGTCCACACTACGGCGGAGAAATTTGAAAATGGCGTTTTCACTCTGAAAACGCATCAAGTGTTTTCCGTCCACACTACGTCGAAAAAATTTGAAAACGCAACGCTCACCGGTCATTTTGGATTGGTGTTTGAAAAAAAAAATCGGCAGGGTAAGTCACATGATTATTCTGAGGTGATCGTTATCGAAAAGCTCCGTTTTCAAAATGTTTTTCGTCCACATTAAAACGGAAAACCAGCGTTTTCAAATTTCTCCGGGGTAGTGTGGACGGGAAACTTACAGCAGCTGCGCGAAGACAAATAGCGAGATTGATTTCTATTTATTCATAAATAGGTCTAGATAACAGCAGACACGTAAAGATTTTAAGGAAAACGACCAATTTTTTAAGTTTGCAAGACATGTTTCGACAGAACTTCTGTCATCTTCAGTTGAATGATTACAAAGCAAGTTGAATAATAAGTAGACAAAAGTCCTAATTAAGACAAATAGTAACAACAGAGCGTGAAAAGGTGTAAATTAAAAGGATAATACCTTATCATGCTTGTCTATCATTGAATAACTAATATAAATACAACCAAACCGCGAACGTCGCGGACTTGAGTGTTTCAAGTTTATTAAACAAGGCATTGGTTTGTAAAACCCAAAGAGCTGTCTCGAATTTAGAAACATTAAACGTGGTAAGGGAGATATCGGTTAGAATACTACCAAATAAGAATCCTTAGATAAATGCATCGTGTTGCTAAAATAAGTTGGCACGTGTATGTTAAAATTGTACCGACACAGTTGACGACCTATGACTCGACGGAGCTGTCAGGTGTTTTCAAAGCAACGGCAGATTGGAATGGAAAAAAAGCTAAGTGATAAAAGAATAAGATTTGTAATACGACCATCAATAGCTGCCAGAACTGAGACTTCATGAAAACTCTCCTTATCATTCTCAGGTTTTTAAAAAAGCGCTTAAAAAATTTCAATAATCTAAACACGTCTTATATGACGTAACCATTTTAGCTCATGTTAAGCAAAAATGGCGCTTTCCTCAGTGCATTAAAGCTACTTTGCCATCGTTATTTCTTCTATGTTATATTACAAAGTAATGCTAAAGCGTGGCTATTGGCGTTTATTTACAACCACAACACTGAATGCAGAGAATAATGGCATAGCATGGCCAGCCCTGTGATTAGTTAAAGGCGCCATTTCTTCGCCAAGACATGTTCCGCAGTATATTCAAGATAGCGTATCGAATGTGTGTCATCTTCCAGCAGTAAATAAGGGGATTCAATGACGAATTAAGATAAAAAAGAGTCCATGAGAAAAGAAGAACCCTTTTCAAAGGGATGCTTGGGCCGTAGATTTGATATACAGCAAGAAAAATAAAGGAAGGCAAATAACAAATTAAAAACAAGAAAAACACGTAGAATATAACCACTGCAGACTTGACGACGTTGGTTAAATTTGCTGTTTCTTCCGTTTGTGCAAATCGCTGTCCTTGCGCAATCTGATTCTTGTGGCGTCGTGCGACCAAATAAATCCTGATGTAAACTCCTACTGTAACAAGAAGACCAAGCACTCCAAGAATTAGCACAAAAACACAGCCAACATCGAATGGAACCCACAAAATCATCAAAGAAAAAAATACACTCAACACCCAAATAAAGATCACCACAGCAACAACACGCTTGTGAGTCACAAGTTCCTGGTATCTGAGATGAAGATGAATAGCTAAGAACCTGTCTACACTCACAGCTAGAACGCCTAAGAACGAAGCAAGAGTAAACAACAACAAGATGATGACAAAACCCTTGTATGTATTACAGCCAGGATCGTTTTGTTGAAGCCACATGACCAGAAGTGAGATATAAAATGGTTGACCCAATAAACCAACACCAACATCAGAAACAGCAAGACTAAGGAGCAATGTTTTCAAAGTTTTTGGCAAGGATGAAGTTTTTCGTATCGCGTGGATTGTTACAATGTTTAACATGATGGCGCTATAACATAGAAAGCTGCTGAAAACACAATTAGCGACGTAAGTCGATTGAAGGTCTTCAAATTCGGAGATCATCGGGTAGAACTGCAGCAGTAATTCACAAAGTGATTTGCTCATAATATCAACTCAAGTTTCTACAACACACCGAGTGTTTCACGTACCACTTGTTTTACAACGAAAGATAGTTTCCTTCCTTGGCGCCACTCTTCAGTTGGATCACTGTTGCTTTACTTTCTAAAGCGATGATCCGCAGGAAACGAATCCGTACAATACCTTAGGCTTTCAGATCCTGTGTTAACGTACAAAACAGTTCAAATTTTCAACACATGATATAAAATTAAACGATTCAAGATGTTCGCTGTCAAGCTAACACAGCTAGGTGGGCTTCGAACGTTCAAAACCAAGAGGTAATTAAAACGTCAATCGCCTTGTCTGAGGCTCATTTAAGTAAGAAGGCCACATGTTGTTAATGCCATCTCCAATTTTGACCCATTAGAGGTGGTAAATCGCATGCTGGTAAGAATACTACCGAATACAGAGCCTTAGCTACATGCTTAATTCTGAAGTCTCAACTAGAAACACAAAATAAAGACGTTTGTTTTTTCTTTAATAGAAGCTGCTCCGCATATATTAATTAAGAAATAGAAGGGTACGCGAGAAAAGAAAAACCTTTTGCAGTGGAATGCTTGAGCCGTTGAATTATTACAAAACCACGCATAATATCGAATGAAACCCACCAAATCATGAAAGAAATAAGAACACTCAACACCAATATTAAGATCACCACAGAAACAACACGCTTGTGAGTGACAAGTTCCTGATATCTGAGATGAAGATGAATAGCTAAGAACCTGTCTACAATTAGAGCCACAACACCCAAGAACGAAGCTAGACAAAACAAACCCGAGACCATGAGTAAACCCTTGTATGTATTACAGTCAGGATCGTTTTGTTGTAGCCACATGACCAGAAGTGAGATGTACAATGGTTGACCCAATAAACCAACATCAACATCAGAAACAGCAAGACTCAGGAGCAATGTTTTTAATGTTTTTGACAAGGATGAAGTTTTCCGTATCGCATAGATTGTTACACAGTTCAACATGATGGCGGTATAACATAGAGAACTGTTAACCACACAGGTAGCGATGTAACTCGATTGAAACTCTTCATATTCCGAGATTTGTGTAGAGAACTGCGGCGACAAATCACAAAATGATTTGCTCATGATATTAACTCAGGTTTCTATAAGACACTGAGCGTTTCACGTACCAAGATAGTTTTCTTTGTGGGCGCCACAAACCAGGTTGGATTACTTTGGACTTCGCATAAAAGTGATGATTCCCAGTAAGCGAATCCGTAAAATACCCAGCACAGGGGCTTTCAGAAGCTCCGTTCTAGTATAATACAGTTCAAATTTTCAAGATAAAAACTAAAAGATTCAAGATGTTCGCTGTTGAACTAAAACTGCTAGGTGAGCTTTGAACTTCCTAAATATTGATCACAATAAAATCAAGAGATAATTAATCGTAAGTCGCCTTTGTCTGAGGTCCATTAGGCACAAGCCATAATTATGGCGTTAATGCTATCTCCAATTTGAACCCATTAAAAGCGGTAAATGAAATACCGCGTAACAATACTACCGAATGAAGGGACTTAGCTACAGGCCTAATTCAACAGAAGTCGTAAAACATGAAAACAAAAATAGGGACGTTTTTACTTTTAAAAGCCGCTTGCCTATATTAATCGATGTCACACCTGCAAAACGACGCCAATTTCATCAGTGTGCAGTGTACTAAAAACGTTCCATCTTCGTCCTGTTGGTAGTTTTAACAGCTGTTAATCACTGTTTGAGCGAATACAACTAGGACGCCATGAAGATAGCGCGATTTATGCAGCACTGTCAGCACAACTTTTATTTAACCTCAACTACGTATACAACTAAATTCGTAGTTTGATCGAACAAGTTTTGCATAGGAGATGATTTGGAACGAGTCAGCCCGTCTAAGCATACTCAAAGAAAGAAAACACATTTATTCCAATTTCCGTCCTAGACCCTTCCCTTCTACTGGCGACAAGGAGAAGAGAGAAGACTGGTAACGGCTTTCACTGATGACTAATTTTGTAGGCAGGGAGCAATAGACAAGACTGCGAGAAACTACCGTGAAAGGAACAGAATCGAAAGCTCCACAATCCCGCAAATGTACAATTTTGTCTGTTTTACTTCTAGTAAAATATTTTAAAAATACGCGGAACACAGCGGGCTAACATATAAAAGAACAGAAGATAGATTTTAGCAACCTTAGCCACTAAAGCTGGAGTAAGAAAACTCCTGGGTAATGCACTCCAGGTGAATCATTGCACTCTTACATCCATTTTATCCCAAATTCATTCCAAAGCCTTCGCTCCTACTGATGGCTTAACAGTGACCAGTAGGGGTCACTTTTGCGCTGACGAAGGGCCAAAGCTCGAAACATAATTGTTAAATAACTAAGTAATTCAGAAAAGCTGATGCAACCGGGATGAAAATCCTTAACTAAAATTTTATTTCTCATCGTACTTGTCCATCGTTTAGCAAGATCTAACGTGGTAGCTGAGATATCGTAATAACACCGCCAAATGAAAAACCCTTATTGTAAACACGATCAATACGGTAGCACGCGCATATGGAAAATTCATGGATATTTATTTAAAACTGATTTATCACTCCACAGCACACTTGTATACATGGTTCATAGAGACGTTAGTGGTTTGTTTTCAAGAACCATTCAAGCACCTATCAAGGACAATAGACCAATTTTGATATATTAAAATTCAGCCTAAAATAATAGACGAGGCTCTGGGGAATAACTATAGAGTTTGGGGGGTTTATTCTATTGTGTTAGGCTGAATTTTAATATATCGAATTTGGTCTATTCACCAACATTAAAGGAATCGCCTCCATGAGAATCACATGTAGAATTTCTTTAAGCAGGAGAAGACACAAGACCTGGGTTTTTTTTACGAAAGTGACAATTTGCTGTATATTCTTTTTCGTTTTGGTATATTATACAGACGAATTTAATGTCTAATCTTTTTCGTTTTGTTTCACAAACGCAGTGTATTAGAAACTACTTTGCAATCGAAATACCTTTTCATTGTTATTTCTTCAATACTGCATTACTACTTAATGTAAAGACGTTCTCGTTTGCCAGACTAATGGTGTTCCTCGTTGTATACAGAATGCGTTTAATAACATTGACAACACTGAATGTAGGGAATTATGGCACAACATGGCCAGCCCTGTGATTAATGAGACGCGTCATTCCTGAGCCAAGACATGTTCCGTAGTATGTCCATGATAGCGTGTCGAATGTGTCTCATCTTCCAGCAGTAAATTACAGGATTCAAAGATGAATTAAGAAATAGGAGAGTCCACGAGAAAATGGAAACCTTTTGCAGTGGAATGCTTGGGCCATTGATTTGATATACAGCCATACAAATAAAAGAAGGCAAATAACAAACCAGAAACAGGAAAAACACGTAGAATATACCTAATGTAGATTTAACGATGTTGGCTAAATTTGTTATTTCGTCATTCTCTGTTGCTTGTTGTACTTGCAGAACATGAATCTGATTCTTGTGGCGTTGTACAGCCAAATAAATCCTGATGCAAGCCACTCCTATAACAACAAGACCAACAACTCCAAGAATAACTACAAGACCACGGCTAATATAGAATGGAACCCACCAAATCATCAAAGAAATAAATGCACTAAACAGCCATATTGAGATCACAACAGCAACAACACGTTTGTGAGTCACAAGTTCCTGGTATCTGAGATGAAGATGAATAGCTAGGAACCTGTCTACACTTACAACCACAACACCAAAGAATGATGCTAAAAAAAAACAAAGCCAGGACGATGAGAAAACCCTTGTAAGTACTACACCCAGGATTGCTTTGTTGTAACCACATAACCAGAAGTGAGATGTACGATGGTTGACCCAATAAACCAACACCAACATCAGAAACAGCAAGACTCAGGAACAATGTTTTCAAAGTTTTTGGCAAGGATGAAGTTTTTCGTATTGCGTGGATTGTTACAATGTTTAACATGATGGCGCTATAACATAGAAAGCTGTTGAAAACACAATTAGCGACGTAAGTCGATTGAAGGTCTTCAAATTCGGAGATTTTCGGGTAGAACTGCAGCAGTAATTCACAAAATGATTTGCTCATAATATCAACTCAAGTTTCTACAACACACCGAGTGTTTCATGTACCACTTGTTTTACAACAAAAGATAATTTCCTTCCTCGGCGCCACACTTCAGTTGGATCACTGTTGCTTTGCCATCTAAAGCGATGATTCACAGAAAACGAATCCGTACAATACCTCAGAAATGGCGCTTTCAGATGCTGTGTTAACGTATAAAACAGTATCTTCGTATTGCGTAGATTGCTACACAGTTCAACATGACGGCGCTATAAAATAGAAAACTGTTAAACACGCAGGAAGCGATGTAAGTAGATTGAAGCTCTTCATATTTGGAAATTTGAGGGAAGAACTGCAGCAGTAATTCACAAAATGATTTGCTCATGATATCAACTTAAGTTTCTACAACACACCGAGCGCTTTCCTTACTAAATAATGCCTCCAGAAAAAGAATTCTTAAAATACCCAAGAAACAGCGCTTTCAGATGCTGTGTTCACGTATAATACCTTTCAAACTTTTCAGGACATAAAACTAAACTAAAACTGCTGGGTGGTCTTTGAACTTTCTAAATAATAAATAAAATGGAATTAAAACGACGATCAAACCGTCGGTCACCTTTGTCTAGGATATGTTGTTAATGCTATCCCCTATTTTGACCCATTAGAAGCGGTAAATGACCTACCACTAACAATAACACTGAACGAACAGACTTAGCTACATTCTTAATTAAAAAGTCTAAAATGGAAACACAAAATGACGACGTTGTAATTCTAAAAGCCGCTTAGAATATTTTGGCATACCGTTCCAGTGAATTAGTGCTATGGCTACCAAATGATGTATGTTTAACATGATTAAATGGGACTGGTAAATTATTTATGTTTTTCTAGTACAGTCCATTTTTGTCGTCATAACAATCGAAACGTCATGAATAAAACAGCCTAAAAACACAAATCATGACAGTTTCAAAAACCAACATTTCCAAATTCCAATTTGATCCGGATTATTGTCAAGCACTTTGTTCCGTTAATATATGAACAATTAGCATTTGATTAACGTTTGATTTCGTAAATACCTTTTGATTGACATTTAGCCGCGTAACCGATACGGTCAATTGACCTTTGAGCTTGGATAAGTTAGTTTTCTGTCGCAGATATTTTCACTGTGAACGCCTTCGTTGCTGACCTGTTTCGCTGACCCGTTTTCTGCTGTTTTCAAATCTGTTTATCTGTTGCCTGACCTGGACAAACCGCAAAACAATCTGATTGGACATCGTCAAAGAAGTAAGTTTAGTACTGTAACTCAGACTTAAAACAATGTAACTTAGGTTTGCGTTTATATTCCGATCGTCTGTTTGGTTTCTCAATGGAATTTTGTATTACCTCTTTAGATCGAATAATCTTGAATCCTGGAACAAATTATACGATTGGCGTAGCCCAATTAGATTGTCTGCTTGGTTTTTTACGGAACCACACTTTATCATGAGCCTCTGACTCGGGTGATTGCGCAAGCACTCCCTGTCTTTGACATTAAAATTTGCATTTACAATTTGCATAGCAGCACAAGCATAAAAACTTACAATATATCCAGCGATGTCAGCACAACTTTAATTAAACCTCAACTACAACCACATCGTGCTTTTTTTATTGCGCTATTTTCGCATAAGAGATGACTTGGAACGAGTCAGCCCGTATAAGCATACTCGAGGAAATAAAACTCATTTTATCCCAATATACGTTCTAGACCCTTCCCTTCTACTGGTGACAGGGAGAAGAGAAGAGAAGACTGGTAACGAAGTTCATAAGTGAATGGCCTTGTAGAAAAGGGACAATAGACAAGACTGTAAGAAACTACAGTGAAAAGAACGTAATGGAGAGCTCTACAATCTTGAAAATGTACAATTTTGTTTGTTTTACCTCTAGTAAAATACCAGAAATATACCTAGCACACAGTGGGCTAATTTATCAAAGCTCCGAAGATTAATTTAGCAACTTTAGTTACTAAATTTCACGTTGATAAATACATAAGTAATTAAGGCTGATGGGTACGGGTGAAAACCCCAGAATCTACAATTCTGCCTATCATCGTAGTTATCAATATATTGAAAAGATCTAAGTAGTGAGTGAGAAATCGTAATAATACTACCGAACGAAAAGTTTTATTATTACAGGGCTCAAACGCCAGAGCATCATGCTAGTTTGTCGTTCTGCTGACAACGAGCCTTATACCCATTTCTTCTAGTAGAATGAAAACGATTAAAAATTCTTAATCATTTCAACAACATAACGCTCTCTGGTTTATTCTGGTCTGGCACGTTTATTTCGTGAATATTCCTCTTTTGGAAAATTGCGTGTAGTCAATTCCGCTTTCGAGCGAAATAATTATGTTCTACTCCTTTTTATAATAAAGTTTCCATATAACGCACGCTCTGGGCTGAAACAACGCGCTTTATCAGAGTACAGAGACATGACAAGATGAATTTCAAATGTTTGCTTAAAAATTTTGACAAATTTGACCCAGATTAAACATCCCGTGACTCAGACAAACGCAATGGACACGAGCTCTATGTCTGCAGTAAACATAGTTGCACGGAAACCATTGTTAAACAACAGAAGTGTTAAAACTGTGCTAGAAAAAAACAAGTTTTGCTAGATTCCGACGAAACAGTTAGCGAAATAAACAAATTCTCAACCTAGCGAATGCTTCGATAAAAGACATTATATTTGTTACGAAGGCAGTTATTATACTTTAGAAGTAAAACAATGACAGAAAACACCACTTGAGCTGACTCTGTTTATGACGAGAAGCTTTATTTTTGTAAAAATGCCCAAAACACGCTTACATGGAGTGTAGCAACGCTCGTTCGCTAAATAGCAATCTCCGGTCATTTTAGCGAAGTGAAACTCAACAATTACAATGCTCACCCGACGAGTGATCAGTTGAAAGCTTGCTGTAATATTCTCTCCTGGGGCCCGTTTCTCGATGGTCCCGAAAAGTTTTCGCACCCGAAAAGGCGTAACAAAATCTCAAACCTTATGACTACAGAGCTAGCTGTTTAATGCATATATTCCTCATATGAACGGAAATTCTCTTCATATAAAAAGTTTCAAGCGGATACACCTCTCTGCCTTTAAATACCGATTAACTAAAAATGGCTTTGTGGGCCCGAAAAGTTTCCGGGGCTTTCGAGAAACAGGCCCCTGATCTCGGAGTAGAACCGGCGGGAGCAGTTTAGTCTTTCGAACTTTGAAGATAATTCGGGCAATCTCGCTGCGAGCCGTAAATAAATTTTAGCTCCTTTCAAATACGGTTTGGTAATTTCCATTGGATAAGTGCACGTTTTCATGAGCCACAGTGCGGCCGGACTTCTTTGGACTGGAACCTTTTAGATCCTTATTTTTAAATCAAACTATTAAAAAAGCGAACTTTGAAGCGATCGTTCTTCTCTCGAAAGCCACCCGAAACCGGAAGCTTAGCTGATGTTCAGTTTGTGAATTACAGCTGTCGTCTCGTCAGCCAATCAAGTTATTTGAGCAATTCTAACAAGGATTGTGATTGGTTCATTTAAGCGTGCTTCATCAGAGAACAGATCCATGCTGACGCCACTTTTCCTCGTTTGGAAATTAAAGTTTGGTTTGGAAATACTAAGCTGAATGTGTGGGCAAATGAATAGATTTTTTATCATAAAATAAATAAAGCTTCGTCTGTACTCTGTTCCGTTGTAAAGCACTTAGGGAGCGGTAGAGCACACGAAGTGGGGAAAAACACTCGACTTCGTCTCGTGTTTCCCCCTAAACTTCTTTCGTGCTCTATCCGGCTTCCTGAGTGCTTTACAACAGAACAGAGCACTGTCAAGGCTTCTTTATTTGCCAAGTGAAGCTTGCAGAAGAGACTTCCCGGGCAATGCACAACAAATATAACGCGCAAACATTCCCTGTACAACATTCAGCTTGTGATAAGTTAATAAAGATGGGGAAGTTTAAGCTCGGTAATGAAATGTGAAGGTGAATTAATCAACATGACACGAGCGTTGGACAAAGAAAAATTCTGAGTCCCCGACAGGAATCGAACCCATGACCTCCCGAACACCGGGCGGGCACTCTATCCACTGAGCTACGAGAACTCATGGAGAGCAAGGTCATTTAACTGAGTTCATATATGATAGGTGTCCTGCATACTGCTAGGATCAACGCTATCGAATTCATCGTGAGTAGTGATAATTTTTATTAACTTATCACTACTCACGATGAATTCGATAGCGTTGATCCTAGCAGTATGCAGGACACCTATCATATATGAACTCAGTTAAATGACCTTGTCACCTTAACATTCAGCTTCTTTGCCACTAAAAACTCGTAAAAATATTACAAGAAAACTGGTTTTGCCATAAATCCTTTTCCTTTCTGGTATACGGATAAATTTATTTAATGTCTACTCTTCCTTGTTTAGTTTCACAAAGCAAAAATGACACTAACCGCAGAGTATAAGAAACTGCTTTGCTATCAGAATACCTTTTCATTGTTATCACTCTAATACTACATTACTACTTAATGTAAATACGTTTTCGCTTCACAGACTTGTTCCTCACCGTTATATACAGAGAGCGTTTGTTAACAATGACGACACTGAATGAAGGGAATCATAGTATAGCATGGCCAGGGCTGTGATTAGTGAGAAGCGCCATTCCTGAGCCAAGACATGTTCCGCAGTATGTCCATGACAGCGTGTCGAATGTGTCTCAGCTTCCAGCAGTAAATTACAGGATTCAAAGACGAATTAAGAAATGCAAGAGTCCAGGAGAAAAGAAGAACCTTCTTAGTTGGAATGCTTGGGCCGCTGATTTGGTATACAGACATACCAATACAGAAAGACAAATAACAAACCAAAAATAAGAGAAACACGTAGAATATACCAAATGCAGATTTAACAAGGTTGGTTAAATTTGTTATTTCGTCATTCCCTGTTGCTTGTTGTACTTGCAGAACATGAATCTGATTCTTGTGGCGTTGTACGGCGAAATAAATCCTGATGTAAACCACTGCTGTAACAAGAAGACCAACAACTCCAAGAGTTGTTAGAAGACCACTGCTCACATAGACTGGAACCCACAAAATTGTCAAAGAAAGAAATAAACTTAACACCCATATTAAGATCACAACAGCAACAACACGCTTGTGAGTCACAAGTTCCTGGTACCTGAGATGAAGATGAATAGCTAAGAACCTGTCTACACTTATAGCCAAAACTCCAAAGAACGAAGATAGAGCAACAAAAGCCACGACAAAGGCAAAACCCCTGTATGTATTACAGCCAGGATCGTTTTGTTGTAACCACATAACCAGAAGTGAGACGTACAATGGTTGACCCAATAAACCAACACCAATGTCGGAAACAGCAAGACTCAGGAGCAATGTTTTTAAAGTTTGTGGCAAGGAAGAGGTTCTTCGTATCGCGTAGATTGTTACAATGTTTAACATGATGGCAGTATAGCAAAGAAAGCTGCTGAACAGACAATTAGCGACGTACGTCGAATGAAGCCCTTCAAATTCGGAGATTTTCGGGAAGAACTGCAGCAGCAATTCACAAAATGATTTGCTCATGATATCAACTCAAGTTTTTACAACCGAGCGTTTCACGTACCACTTGTTTTACAACGTAAGAAAGTTTCCCTCGCGGGGCCACACACCAGGTCGGATCACTTTGGCTTTCCTTACTATAGAGCGAGATCGCTAGGAAACGAAGCCGTAAAGTACCCCAGATATGGCGCTATAAAATGCTGTGTTTACGTATAACACAGTTCAGTCAAATTTTCAAGATAGAAAACTAAACGATTCACAATGTTTGCTATTAAACTAACACTGCTAGATGGGCTTTATTGGTCACAATAAAGTCAAGAAATAATCAAAACGTCAGTCACCTTTGTCTAAGGTTTATTAAACAGGTCATATGGTCATTGTTGTTATTGATGCTATATTCGTAAATCGGACCCCTTTATGTCAGGGAAACTTTAAGTTCAATAACTTAAGGTTAATGCTCACATGGACTGCAATAATATAAAAGTAGGATTTTTGGTGTTTTAGAAGTTATTTTTTGTCTGCCTACAAAAAGTGCACTAAATATTGTACTTTTAGCAAACTTTAGATCAAACACCCGGACAAAGAGCAATTTGCATGCACATTAAAAAGGAGGATAAGGAATGTATTTGGCGATGGACAAACTGAGATGATTCAGCGAGACAACGCTCAACTGACATTACACAGCTTTCTAGGTTGTACATACATCCTGCAAATGTATATTTGAATCTAGCTTTGTCGAGATCGCTATTCGTCAGTTGATTTTATAAGGTCTCTAATAATAATAATAATAATAAATAAATATTTATATAGCGCCTATCCATGCCTGCTCTAGGCGCTGTACAATTCGCCAAAATGATCTGTACTAATCTTAATAATTAAAAATGCGCATTTAAGAAAGTAATAGAAAGTAAAAATCGCTAAGAATAATAAGTTTTCTTAAAAAGATGAGTTGTGAGTTTAGATTTAAAAGAACTTAGATTGTCACATGAGCGGATAGAAACAGGTAGACTGTTCCAGAGTTCAGGAGCGGAAACAGCAAAAGCTCGAGAACCATATGTCTTCAGGTGAAAATTCGTGGGGTTAAGAAGTAATAAGTGTGATGATCGGAGGATTCTGGAAGGTTGGTAGTACGCTACTAGATCTTGAATGTAGACAGGAGATTGTTGATGAAGGGCCTTAAAGGTAAGTAACATAATCTTGAATTTAATGCGTTCAGAAATAGGAAGCCAGTGTAATTCTTTCAGTATTGGAGTGATGTGATCGTACTTTCGGGAACAGGTGATAAGTCGGGCAACGGCGTTCTGAACAGACTGGAGCTTTTTTAAAGCACACTTTGGTACATTGTACAAAAGAGAGTTGCAGTGGTCGAGTTTGGAAGACACAAAAGCATGGACCAGGATCTCGGTGGTTTTCGTAGATAAGAATTTCCTTATCCGGGAGATGTTGCGCAGATGATAAGAGGCTGATTTACAAATAGAACTGATATGCGGAAGCATAGTCATGGTACTGTCAAATATCACACCGATGTTTCTAGCAAATTGAGATGGCTGAATTATGTCTTGACCAAAACGGATTGGTGGTAGAGACTGCTGCGGGTTGTGTTTCGAGTATAGATAAAGAAGTTCCGTCTTGTCCTTATTCAGTTTTAGCTTGTTAAGAGACATCCACTTGTCAAGATCAGACAAACATTCCTCAATTTTTCCAACTGCATTAGTTAATTCGACGTCGTTGTTTGTTGAAAAAGAGATATATAACTGAGTATCGTCAGCGTAGAAGTGAAATTGCATTTCGTGGTACCGTAGAATGTCAGCCAGTGGTGCAGTATAAAGTAAGTACAGGATAGGCCCTAGGACCGAACCTTGGGGGACTCCACATTTAAGCTCACGAGACTGAGATTTTTTTTCCATCGTCTCTAAGCCGGCTTTACTTTGCATGCAGCTGAGTTTATTTACGCTATTTTCGGGTTTCACGCTGTCTTTATTCAGCCCTCTTTCGTATTTTTCAAACTGTGATGCAATCGTGTCTTTCGTTAGTATAAATAGAGTACTCTTATCCTCGTAATACGATTTACATCGAGGATTTACCGCGAAGTTACGAGGAATAAACTTGTGAAGTCCCAGTTCTCTGAGTGTCCTAATACTAGTTCTCGCAGACCAGACGGTACTTTAGAATCCGGGACAAGTTCTTTTCTCGCATTTTAGCGAGTTGCGGGGCTAATTTCCGAGTCGAGAAAATTTCTTGGAGTCAAGCACACAAGTTTCCATCCAATAGGCCTCTCAACTCCCGTTTTCCTCATAAGAGCTTTATTAGAGAGTCTTTAGGTGTTATAACTGATCAGAATAAAAGTTAGACATAAACGACGCAGATGTCAGAGTCAGTTCATGAAACGGCAAATGAATATGTGAAAACCTACAACACCAGCTGTTCCAAATTTGAAACCTTTAAACGTGTCAAGCGAGATATCGGAAAGAATAACTAGCGAGATAAGATCCCGCTTAGCTACATCAAAAATTATTTGGGACCATGATGTGAAAATTACCCCATAGATCTTCAATTCATTTCCTCAGAAGGACAAAACAAAACAAATTAAAAATACACTAAAAAGTCCCTTCCCGACGGTACAACTGGAAACCGCTATATTATGTAACGTGCGGCGAACGAGTCAGAATGAAATCCACGGTAAGTGTTGTGGCAGGTCGTGTTGCCAGCAGTATTCAGAGGAATATTTTATGAATAGAAACACAGGTTACCTAAGACCGAAGCTATGACACTGTCGGACTGTGTTGTTCTTTTTCGGGTAGCTCTTTTTTTGCCATAACAACCAAAACGCCAAAAATAAAACAGCCTTAGGTAAAGGTTCTGTTAGCAGCACAATAGCTGCCGGTTCATGAATACATTGAGTCTGCCATGACCCATAAATTTATCAACCAAGGGTAGCGTCCGTTATAATGTAAACATGTCATATCGTATTTGCACATTTGAAGATGTAAAAAGGAAAAGGGTAAACACGTTTTCGTTTCACAGACTAATGGTCTTCCTCGCCGTTATATACAGAAAGCGTCTGTTAACAACGACAACACTGAATATAGAGAATCATGGTATAGCATGGCCAGCCCTGTGAATAGCGAGAGGCACCATTTCTGAGCCGAGACATGTTCCTCAGTATGTCCATGACAGCGTGTCGAATGTGTCTCATCTTCCAGCAGTAAATTACAGGGTTCAAAGTTGAATTAAGAAATAGGAGAGTCCACGAGAAAAGAAAAACCTTTCGCAGTGGAATGCTTGGGCCTTTGATCTGAAATACAGCGGTACAAATAAAGAGAGGTAAAGAACAAAATAAAACCAGAAGAAACACGGAGAATATACGAAATGCAGATTTAACGACATAGGCTACATTTGCTATTTCGTCATTCCCTGTTGCTTGTTGTACTTGCAGAACATGAATCTGATTTTTGAGGCGTTGTACGGTCAAATAAATCCTGATGTAAGCCACGGCTGTAACAACAAGACCAACAACTCCAAATATCATTACAAGACCACGGCTAAAATAAAATTGAACCCACCAAATCATCAAAGAAATAAATACACTAAGCACCCATATTAAGATCACCACAGCAACAACACGCTTGTGAGTCGAAAGTTCCTGATATCTGAGATGAAGATCAACAGCTAAGAACCTGTCTACACTTAGAGCCACAACCCCCAAGAACGAAGCTAGACAAAAAAAACCAGAGGCCATGAGTAAAGCCTTGTATGTATTACAGCCAGGATCGTTTTGTTGTAGCCACATGATCAGAAGTGAGATGTACAATGGTTGACCCAATAAACCAACACCAACATCCGAAACAGCTAGCAAGACTCAGTAGCAATGTTTTAAATGTTTTTGGCAAGGATGAGTTTTCCGTATCGCGTAGATTGTTACACAGTTCAACATCATGGCGCTATAACATAGAGAACTGTTAAACACACAGGTAGCGATGTAACTCGATTGAAACTCTTCATATTCCGAGATTTGTGTAGAGAACTGCGCTGACAAATCACAAAATGATTTGCCCGTGATATTAACTCAGGTTTCTATAAGACACTGAGCGTTTAACGTACCAAGATAGTTTTCTTTGTCGGCGCCACAAACCAGGTTGGATTACTTTGGACTTCCGCACAAAAGTGATGATTCCCAGTAAGCGAATCCGTAAAATACCCCAGCACAGGCGCTTTTAGAAGCTCCGTTCTAGTATAATATAGTTCAAATTTTCAAGATAAAAAACTAAAAGATTCAAGATGTTCGCTGTTGAACTAAAACTGTTAGGTGAGCTTTGAACTTCCTAAATATTGATCACAATAAAATCAGGAGATAATTAAGCGTCAGTCGCCTTTGTGTGAGGTCCATTAAGCGCAAGCCATAATTATGGTGTTAATGCTATGTCCAATTTGGACCCATTAAAAGCGGTAAATGAAATACCGCGTAGCAATACTACCGAATGAAGGAACTTAGCTACAAGCTTAATTCAACAGAAGTCGTAAAACATGAAAACAAAAATAGGGACGTTTTTATTTTTAAAAGCCGCTTGTCTATATTAATCGATGTCATACCTGCAAAACGATACCAATTTCATCAGTGTGCAGTATACTAAAAACGTTCCATCTTCGTCCTGTTGGTAGTTTTAACAGCTGTTAATCACTGTTTGAGCGAATACAACTAGGACGCCATGAAGATAGCGCTATTTATGCAGCACTGTCAGCGCAACTGTCATTTAACCTCAACTACGCATACAACTACATTCGTAGTTTGATCGCGCAATTTTTGCATAGGAGATGATTTGGAACGAGTCAGCCCGTCTAAGCATACTCAAAGAAAGAAAACACATTTATTTCAATTTCCGTCCTAGACCCTTCCCTTCTACTGGCGACAAGGAGAAGAGAAAAGACTGGTAACGGCTTTCACTGATGACTAATTTTGTAGGCAGGGAGAAATAGACAAGACTACGAGAAACTACTGTGAAAGGAAAAGAATCTAAAGCGCCACAATCCTGCAAATGTACAATTTTGCCTGTTTTACATCTAGTAAAATGTTTTAAAAATACGCGGGACACAGCGGGTTAACTTATAAAAGAACAGAAGATAGATTTTAGCAACTTTAGCTACTAAAGCTGGAGTAAGAACACTCCTGGGTAATGCACTCCGGCTGAATCATTGCACTCTTACATCCATTTTATCCCAAATTCGTCCCAAAGCCTTCGCTCCTACTGATGGTTTAGCAGTGACCAGTAGGGGTCACTTTTGCGCTGACGAAGGACCAAAGCTCGAAACATAATTGTTAAATAGCTAAGTAATTCAGAAAAGCTGATGCAACCGGGATGAAAATCCTTGACTACAATTTTATTTCTCATCGTACTTGTCCATCATTTAACAAGATCTAACGTGGTAGCTGAGATATCGTAATAACACCGCCAAATGAAAAACCCTTATTGTAAACACGATCAATACGGTAGCACGCGCATATGGAAAATTCATGGATATTTATTTAACACTGATTTATCACTCCACAGCACACTTGTATACATGGTTCATAGAGACGTCAGTGGTTTGTTTTCAAGAACCATTCAAGCACCTATCAAGGACAATAGACCAATTTTGATATATTAAAATTCAGCCTAAAACAATAGACCAGGCTCTGGGGAATAACTATAGAGTTTGGGGGGGTTTTTCTATTGTGTTAGGCTGAATTTTAATATATCGAAATTGGTCTATTCACCAACATTAAAGGAATCGCCTCTCTGAGAATCACATGTAGAATTTCTTTAAGCAGGAGAAGACACAAGACCTGGTTTTGTTTACGAAAGTGACAGTTTGCTGTATATTGTTTTTCGTTTTGGTATACCATACAGACGAATTTAATGTCTAATCTTTTTCGTTTTGTTTCACAAACGCAGTGTATTACAAAGTACTTTGCAATCGAAATACCTTTTCATTGTTATTTCTTCAATACTGCATCACTACTTAATGTAAAGACGTTTTCGTTTGCCAGACTAATGGTGTTCCTCGTTGTATACAGAATGCGTTTAATAACAATGACAACACTGAATGTAGGGAATTATGGCACAACATGGCCAGCCCTGTGATTAATGAGATGCGTCATTCCTGTGCCAAGACATGTTCCGTAGTATGTCCATGATAGCGTGTCGAATGTGTCTCATCTTCCAGCAGTAAATTACAGGATTCAAAGATGAATTAAGAAATAGGAGAGTCCAAGAGAATATGGAAACCTTTTGCAGTGGAATGCTTGGGCCACTGATTTGATATACAGCCATACAAATAAAAGAAGGCAAATAACAAACCAAAAACAGGAAAAACACGTAGAATATACCTAATGTAGATTTAACGATGTTGGTTAAATTTGTTAATTCGTCATTCTCTGTTGCTTGTGGTACTTGCAGAACATGAATCTGATTCTTGTGGCGTTGTACAGCCAAATAAATCCTGATGTAAACCACTCCTATAACAACAAGACCAACAACTCCAAGAATAACTACAAGACCACGGCTAATATAGAATGGAACCCACAAAATCATCAAAGAAATAAACACACTAAACACCCATATTGAGATCAGAGCAGCAACAACACGTTTGTGGGTCACAAGTTCCTGGTATCTGAGATGAAGATGAATAGCTAGGAACCTGTCTACACTTACAACCACAACACCAAAGAACGATGCTAGAAAAAACAAAGCCAAGATGATGAGAAAACCCTTGTATGTAGTACAGCCAGGATCGTTTTGTTGTAACCACATAACCAGAAGTGAGATGTACAATGGTTGACCCAATAAACCAACACCAACATTAGAAACAGCAAGACTCAGAAGCAATGTTTCCAAAGTTTTTCGTATTGCGTGGATTGTTACAATGTTTAACATGATGGCGCTATAACATAGAAAGCTGTTGAAAACACAATTAGCGACGTAAGTCGATTGAAGGTCTTCAAATTCGGAGATTTTCGGGTAGAACTGCAGCAGTAATTCACAAAATGATTTGCTCATAATAGCAACTCAAGTTTCTACAACACACCGAGTGTTTCATGTACCACTTGTTTTACAACGAAAGATAGTTTCCTTCCTCGGCGCCACACTTCAGTTGGATCACTGTTGCTTTGCCTTCCAAAGCGATGATTCACAGAAAACGAATCCGTACAATACCTCAGAAATGGCGCTTTCAGATGCTGTGTTAATGTATAAAACAGTATCTTCGTATTGCGTAGATTGCTACACAGTTCAACATGACGGCGCTATAAAATAGAAAACTGTTAAACACGCAGGAAGCGATGTCAGTAGATTGAAGCTCTTCATATTTGGAAATTTGAGGGAAGAACTGCAGCAGTAATTCACAAAATTATTTGCTCAAGATATCAACATAAGTTTCTACAACACACCGAGCACTTTCCTTACTAAGTAATGCCTCCAGAAAAAGAATTCTTAAAATACCCAAGGAACAGCGCTTTCAGATGCTGTGTTCACGTATAATACCTTTCAAACTTTTCAGGACATAAAACTAAACTAAAACTGCTGGGTGGTCTTTAAACTTTCTAAATAATAAATAAAATGAAAATTAAAACGACGATCAAAACGTCGGTCGCCTTTGTCTGGAATATGTTGTTAATGCTATCCCCAATTTTGAACCATTAGATGCGGTAAATGACCTACCACTAACAATAACACCGAACGAACAGACTTAGCTACATTCTTAATTAAAAAGTCTAAAATGGAAACACAAAATAGCGACGTTGTAATTTTAAAAGCCGCTTAGAATATTTTGGTATACTGTTCCAGTGAATTAGTGCTATGGCTACCAAATGATGTATGTTTAACATGATTAAATGGGACTGGTAAATTATTTATGTTTTTCTAGTACAGTCGATTTTTGTCGTCATAACAACCGAAACGTCATGAATAAAACAGCCGAAAAACACAAATCATGACAGTTTCAAAAACCAACATTTCCAAATTCCAATTTGATCCGGATTATTGTCAAGCACTTTATCATGAGCCTCTGACTCGGGTGATTGCGCAAGCACTTCCTGTGTTTGACATTAAAATTTGCATTTACAATTTGCATAGCAGCACAAGCATAAAAACTTACAATATATCCAGCGATGTTAGCACAACTTTAATTAAACCTCAACTACAACCACATCGTGCTTTTTTTATGCTATTTTCGCATAAGAGATGACTTGGAACGAGTCAGCCCGTATAAGCATACTCGAGGAAATAAAACTCATTTTATCCCAATATACGCTCTAGACCCTTCCCTTCTACTGGTGACAGGGAGAAGAGAAGAGAACACTGGTAACGAAGTTCATAAGTGAATGGTCTTGTAGAAAAGGAACAATAGACAAGACTGTAAGAAACTACAGTGAAAAGAACGTAATGGAGAGCTCTACAATCGTGAAAATTTTGTTTGTTTTACTTCTAGTAAAATACTAGAAATATACTTAGCACACAGTGGGCTAATTTATCAAAGGTCCGAAGATTAATTATAGCAAATTTAGCTACTAAATTTCACGTTGATAAATAGATAAGTAATTAAGGCTGATGGGAACGGGTGGAAACCCCAGAATCTACAATTTTGCCTATCATCGTAGTTGTCAATATATTGAAAAGATCTAAAGTAGTGAGTGAGAAATCGTAATAATACTACCGAACGAAAAGTTTTATTATCACAGGGCTCAAACGCCAGAGCATCATGCTAGTTTGTCGTTCTGCTGACAACGAGCCTTATACCCATTTCTTCTAGTAGAATGAAAACGATTAAAAATTCTTAATCATTTCAACAACATAACGCTCTCTGGTTTATTCTGGTCTGGCACGTTTATTTCGTGAATATTCCTCTTTTGGAAAATTGCGTGTAGTCAATTCCGCTTTCGAGCGAAATAATTATGTCCTACTCCTCTTTATAATAAAGTTTCCATATAACGCACGCTCTGGGCTGAAACAACCCGCTTTATCAGAGTACAGAGACATGAAAAACTGAATTTCAAATTTTTGCTTAAAAATTTTGACAAATTTGACCCAGATTAAACATCCCGTGACTCAGACAAACGCAATGGACACGAGCTCTATGTCTGCAGTAAACATAGTTGCACGGAAACCATTGTTAAACAACAGAAGTGTTAAAACTGTGCTAGGAAAACAAGTTTTGCTAGATTCCGACGAAACGGTTATCACGTAGCGAAATAAATTCTCAACCTAGCGAATGCTTCGATAAAAGACATTATATTTGTTACGAAGGCAGTTATTATACTTTACAAGTAAAACAATGACAGAAAACACCACTTGAGCTGACTCTGTTTATGACAAGAAGCTTTATTTTTGTAAAAATGCCCAAACTACACTTACATGGAGTGTAGCAACGCTAGTTCGCTAAATAGCAATCTCCGGTCATTTTAGCGAAGTGAAACTCAACAATTACAATGCTCACCCGAAGAGTGATCAGTTGAAGGCTTCCTGTAATATTCCCTCCTGGGGCCCGTTTTTCGATGGTCCCGAAAAGTTTTCGCACCCGAAAAGGCGTAACAAAATCTCAAACTATATGACTACAGAGCTAGCTGTTTAATACATATATTCTTAATATGAACGGAAATTCTCTTCATATAAAAAGTTTCAGGCGTATACACCTCTCTGCCTTTAAATACCGATTAACTAAACATGGCTTTGCGGGCCCGAAAAGTTTCCGGGGCTTTCGAGAAACAGGCCCCTGACTCGGAGTAGAACCGGCGGGAGCAGTTTAGTCTTTCGAACTTTGAAGATAATTCGGGCAATCTCGCTGCGAGCCGTAAATAACTTTTAGCTCCTTTCAAATACAGTTTGGTAATTTCCATTGGATACGTGCACGTTTTCATGAGCCACATGGCGGCCGGATTTCTTTGGACTGGAACCTTTTAAATCCTTATTTTTAAATCAAACTATTAAAAAAGCGAATTTTGAAGCGATCGTTGTTCTCTCGAAAGCCACCCGAAACCGGAAGCTTAGCTGATGTTCAGTTTGTGATTTACAGCTGTCGTCTCGTCAGCCAATCAAGTTATTTGAGCAATTCTAACAAGGATTGTGACTGGTTCATTTAAGCGTGCTTCATCAGAGAACGGATGCATGCTGACGCCACTTTTCCTCGTTTGGAAAATAAAGTTTGGTTTGAAAATACTAAGCTGAATGTGTGGGCAAATGAATGGATTCTTTATCATGAAATAAATAAAGAAGCTTCGTCTGTACTCTGTTCTGTTGTAAAGCACTTAGGAAGCGGTAGAGCACTCGAAGAGGGGAAAAACACTCGACTTCGTCTCGTGTTTCCCCCTAAACTTCTTTCGTGGTCTATCTGGCTTCCTGAGTGCTTTACAACAGAACAGAGCACTGCCGAGGCTTCTTTATTTTCCAAGTGAAGCTTGCAGAAGAGACTTACCGGGCAATGCACAACAAATATAACGCGCGAGCATTCCCTGTACAACATTCAGCTTCTTTGCCACTAAAAACACATAAAAACATTACAAGAAAACTGGTTTTGCCATAAATCCTTTTCCTTTCTGGTATACGGATAAATTTATTTAATGTTTACTCTTCCTTGTTTAGTTTCAGAAAGCAAATATGACACTAAACGCAGAGTATAAGAAACTACTTTGCTATCAGAATACCTTTTCATTGTTATTACTCCAGTACTACATTACTACTTAATGTAAATACGTTTTCGCTTCACAGACTTATGGTATTCTTCGCCGTTATATACAGAGAGCGTTTGTTAACAATGACGACACTGAATGAAGGGAATCATAGTATAGCATGGCCAGGGCTGTGATTAGTGAGAAGCGCCATTCCTGAGCCAAGACATGTTCCGCAGTATGTCCATGACAGCGTGTCGAATGTGTCTCATCTTCCAGCAGTAAATTACAGGATTCAAAGACGAATTAAGAAATGCAAGAGTGCAGGAGAAAAGAAAAACCTTCTTAGTAGGAATGCTTGGGCCGCTGATTTGGTATACAGACATACCAATACAGAAAGACAAATAACAAACCAAAAATAAGAGAAACATGTAAAATATACCAAATGCAGATTTAACAAGGTTGGTTAAATTTGTTATTTCGTCATTCCCTGTTGCTTGTTGTACTTGCAGAACATAAATCTGATTCTTGTGGCGTTGTACGGCGAAATAAATCCTGATGTAAACCACTGCTGTAACAAGAAGACCAACACCTCCAAGAATTATTAGAAGACCACTGGTAACATAGAATGGAACCCACAAAATTGTCAAAGAAAGAAATAAACTTAACACCCATATTAAGATCACAACAGCAACAACACGCTTGTGAGTCACAAGTTCCTGGTATCTGAGATGAAGATGAATAGCTAAGAACCTGTCTACACTTAAAGCCACGACACCAAAGAACGAAGCTAGAGCAACCAAAGCCACGACGCTGGTAAAACCCCTGTATGTATTACAGCCAGGATCGTTTTGTTGTAACCACATAACCAGAAGTGAGACGTACAATGGTTGACCCAATAAACCAACACCAATATCGGAAACAGCAAGACTCAGGAGCAATGTTTTTAAAGTTTGTGGCAAGGAAGAGGTTCTTCGTATCGCGTAGATTGTTACAATGTTTAACATGATGGCAGTATAGCAAAGAAAGCTGCTGAACAGACAATTAGCGACGTACGTCGAATGAAGCTCTTCAAATTCGGAGATTTTCGGGTAGAACTGCAGCAGCAATTCACAATATGATTTGCTCATGATATCAACTCAAGGTTCTACAACACACCGAGCGTTTCACGTACCACTTGTTTTACAACGTAAATAAGTTTCCCTCGCGGGGCCACACACCAGGTCGGATCACTTTGGCTTTCCTTACTACAGAGCGAGATCGCCAGTAAACAAATCCGTAAAGTACCCCAGATATGGCGCTATCAGATGCTGTGTTTATGTATAACACGGTTCAGTCAAATTTTCCGGGATAGGAAACTAAACGATTCACAATGTTTGCCGTCAACTGATAAGCTAACACTGCTAGGTGGGCTTTATTGATCACAATAAAGTCAAGAAATAATTAAAACGTCAGTCACCTTTGTCTAAGGTTTATTAAACAGGCCATATGGTCATTGTTGTTATTAATGCTATATTCGTAATTTGGACCCCTTTATTTCAGGGAAACTTTAGGTTCAATAACTTATGGTTAATGTTCGCGTGGACTGCAATAATATAAAAGTAGGATTTTTGGTGTTTTAGACGTTATTTTTTGTCTCCCTACAAAAAGTGCACTAAATATTGTACTTTCAGCAAACTTTAGATCGAACACCTGGATAAAGAGCAATTTGCATGCACGTTAAAAAGAAGGATAAGGAATGTATTTGGCGATGGACAAACTGAGATGATTCAGCGAAACAACGCTCAACTGACTTTACACAGCTTTCTAGGTTGTACATACATTCTGCAAATGTGTATTTGAATCTAGCTTTGTCGAGATCGCCATTCGTCAGTTGATTTTATAAGGTCTCTAAGCTGGCTTTGCTCTGCATGCAGCTGAGTGTATTCAGGCTATTTTTGGAGTCAGTTTCACGCTGTCTTTATTCAGCCCTGTTTCGTATTTTCCAAACTGTGATGCAATCGTGTCTTTCGTTAGTATAAATAGAGTACTCTTATCCTCATAATACGATTTACATTGAGGATTTACCGCGAAGCTACGAACAATAAATTTGTGAAGTCCCAGTTCTTTGAGTGTCCTAATAGTTCTCGCAGACCAGACGGTACTTTGGAATCCGTGACAAGTTCTTTTCTCGCAGTTTAGCGAGTTGCTCCGAGCTAATTTCCGCGTCGAGAAAATTTCTTAGAGTCAAGCACACAAATTTCCAGCCAGTAGGCCTCTCAACTCCCGTTTTCCTCATAAGAACTTTATTAGAGAGTCTTTAGGTGTCATAACTGATCAGAATAAAAGTTAGACATAAACGACGCAGGTGTCAGTATCAGGTCATGAAACGGGAAATGAATATGTGAAAACCTACAACACTGTCTCAAATTTGAAACCTTCAAAAGTGGCAAGCGAGATATCGGAAAGAATAACTAGCGAGAGAAAATCCCGCTGAGCTACATCAAAAATTATTTAGGACCATGATATGAAAATTACCCCATGGATATTCAACTCATTTTCTCAAAAAGACAAAACAAAACAAATTAAAAATGCACTAAAAAGTCTCTTCCCGACGGTACAGCTGCAAACCGCTATAAGTGTTATGTAACGTGTGGCGAACGAGTCAGAATGGAATCCACGGAAAGTGTTGTGGCAGGTCGTGTTGCCAGCAGTATTCAAGCGAATATTTTTTGAATAGAAACGCAGGTTACCTAAGACCGAAGCTATGACAAAGACTGTGCTGTTGTTTTTCGCGTAGCCCTTTTTTCGCCATAACAACCAAAACGCCAAAAATAAAATAGCCTCAGGTAAAGGTTCTGTAGGGTAGCGTCCGTTATAAAGTAAACATGTCATATCGTATTTGCACATTTGAAGATGTGCAAAGGCAAAAAGATATATATTTGCACGACTGCTACGGAAGGAAGACCATTGGGGTTTAAGAGGGTTCTCGGAGACATTGCCCTATGAGGCGCAGACCATGATCATGAAAGATGAAGGGATCCGTTCATATTCTCGCGGAGGATCTGGAACTAACTATCGCTCGAGATTTGTGCGCGGGATCTGGAACGAATGTTAAGCAAGATACAAGAATAAGCTATCGACGGAGTTTCCCGCGCGAGAACACCACGTGAACTCCAAACGAACGTGGCATGAGAATCTTCTGTGAACAAGCATTCAATAAAAGCAACTTTCAGTCGATTGACGAATATAAAGATATCGGCATTAGCTTCTAGTTATTTATGTACCTGCTTTGCGGAGATTTCCTCAGAGAGAACTTTTGATGAAGAGAGAATCTTTATGGCAGTTTCATCCTCCAAGATATTTCCCTAGCATAAAGCAAGTTAAAAACAAACGCTGTTTACACATAATAAAGCGAACGTTTCACGTACACGTGAGATATTTTTTTCAAACGACTATACGCACGTCTTATCAGTGAGCCCTTTAATACAAAGCAAGTCAAACCACATTCATTGACAATTTTTATACTATATGATAACAATCTGACAATAGCTGAGAAAAAGTAAAATCTACATTTAGTTCAACGAAACAACCCACCCTCTCGTAGATAACCCCGAAAAATTCGTGAACATGAAAACGAGTCTCTACAAGTCACTATTTGTAGTATTAATTTTTCGTTTTCTGCAGTGAAATATAATTGAGCATCAAAATATGGCACGCATAGTTGATTTTTAATTTGAAATAACGACCCCCTTACCAACTAAATTTAGCGCTTTGACGGTCGATATATCGATTTTTGTTTTCAAAGTGTAGAAGCAGAGAGCTGTTGAGTTACAGTCAGAAAATGCGTAGTGATTAGAGGTAAAAGAAAAACCTTTCGGAAGATTTGAACGATTTTGATGAATTGTTTGCAGTGCTAAACTGCATCTCAATATATCCCACGAACACAAACATTACAAGCTAGGTAATCTGCTCGTTACACTTTCTTTCAACAAGAGAGAGAAATACTATTTAACGTTACATCTCTAGGCTAGAAGAAACTTCAGGAAGGTTTACCTCAGATGACGACAACACTTCTAAAATCTTGTCTTCAATTTCTTTGAGCTGTACATATAAAAACAAAAACGCAAATTGTCAGCTAAAATCAGCTTTTATCGTATTTTGCTCATATGCTACATAACAGATTACTCTTCTACCCACTTCAAGAGTAACGACCTTTTTCAGTCGAGGTCAATCTTCAACTAACCTGTTTTTTATTTGCAGCACTTTCCAGTATAAGCTGGTTCTTCTTTTCTTCCAGCTCTGGTTTCTCCTTCGCGGCCACAATTCCTAGCAACTGATCCTCCAGCCCCAGGGGGGTGATCATGAAGTTGACTAGTGTCACCTTGACTGAGATTTCCGGCAGGTAGTGCGGGTTGCGCAGGCGCGTGGTGATGTAAAACCGGAAGTCACGTGAATACTCGATGCTGTTCTCGCCAAGCTTGAGATACTATGAATGGTAAAAATACAAGAATGATAAACACTATTACAACATTCGGAACAATAAGGCGACCATCATTAATACATTCACCTCAAATAATATCTAAGAAATTTTCGGAAAAGATTTCAAAATATACTATGAACACAGTCACTGCCTTGTAGGGTAACGAGTTTGATTAAAAAAAATGATGATTTCACGAAACGAAAGGTCCATGTTGAAAAGCAACGGGAAAATAGAACCCATCTGTCATATCCGTGGCATGTTATCAACATAGCAGTTTCAACTCCATTTCCACTTATATTGTGTTTCTTGTAAAAGATCAAACACGAAAGACCGTGTTTGACCACATTGACAAGCGACCATAAGAGAGGTAAAAAATGACACGCAGCGAAATTTTTTTTTGGCGAACTTCGTAATGAAACACGATATCTCTGCTAGAACGCTGTCCCCTGAAGGGAAGAAAAGCTACAGTTATCTTTCAACCTAAACTTTGCAGCGTTTCGTTATTAAAATTACCTTTATACAACTAACATAATACCTCAACTCCGCCTTGTTTGAATGTTTGCTTAAGGAGTAGTGGTTCCAGGATAGGATCCAGTTCCTCTCCAACATTTTCCATCAGCACTGGTGTACCGAACTAACAATAAAAAACACACAAATTCAAGATTATTGATTACACTAACAATTACGTGACTTGATTACAGCCGTTTGGTTACTCTGACTGTTGATAGAAACACAGAGGAATGCTCTGTAACACGAGGCTCAAATGACTAATAACTGATTGAAGGTTACAAGTCTGCCACTTCCGAGTGACCCATTAAGAAAAACAGTTGATTCATTTCTTTTTAAGTACGTTTTTCTTATTACCTTCTTTTTATCTTTAGTTAGCACGTGCGGTTTTTTGAACGAGCTTTTAGTTCATAGACGCTACGTGTCTAAGTAAAAGATTGATTGATTGATTGATTGATTGGATTGATTGATTGGATTGATTGATTGATTGATTGATTGGATTGATTGATTGATTGATTGGATTGATTGATTGATTGATTGGATTGATTGATTGATTGATTGATTGGATTGATTGATTGATTGATTGGATTGATTGATTGATTGATTGGATTGATTGATTGATTGATTGATTGATTGGATTGATTGATTGATTGATTGATTGATTGATTGGATTGATTGATTGATTGATTGATTGATTGATTGATTGGATTGATTGATTGATTGGATTGATTGATTGATTGGATTGATTGATTGATTGATTGATTGATTGGATTGATTGGATTGATTGATTGATTGATTGATTGGATTGATTGATTGATTGATTGATTGATTGATTGGATTGATTGATTGATTGATTGGATTGATTGATTGATTGATTGGATTGATTGATTGATTGATTGATTGGATTGATTGATTGATTGATTGATTGATTGGATTGATTGATTGATTGATTGATTGATTGATTGATTGATTGATTGATTGATTGATTGATTGATTGATTGATTGAATGAATGGTTCAGTTTCTTACCGTAATACTGTTTTCCAAGGTGCGGATGTAGTTGGAGTCAGAAAGTTTGATTACTGACAGTTTGTTTTCTTTCTCCATGTTCTTGACCCATTTGTTGGCTTGACCTACAAACATAAATAGTTAAAAAGATCAGTTTAGCAAAATCATCCAAAATCTAACAATACTCTTCGCGAAAATTAATGGCCACACTTGAAAAGCCACTTTTCTTCATGAAATACAGCATATCTACGATGTAGTTATGCAATTTAGTCTCCTCCTAGTCGTTGCTTAAAGAGTTACGTGCTAACGTAAATTCAGTAATAACCCAGGACCAACCGTTGCAGTGATCGAACTGTGAATTCTGCCCACCATTTAACAGCAAATTCCAGTAGTGAGGTTATGAAAATACAACACCTGATCATAATCTAAACTCTCCCAAGGTTGCGTATAGAAAATGTAGGAAAAAGCGATGAGAATTAGATTGTCGATCTGAAGTGTCGAACGTACCCTGCGGATCAATCATAAGCGGCCATCTTCGCGCGTTGTCCACAATAATTCCGTTGTCAACCGAGAAGGAATCCACAGGGAGACCGGCAATATTCCAGGCACGGATCTTCACAGGGCTGCCAAGAGTTGCGTTCAGGGAGAATGACTCTGAACAAGGAATCTTCTTCACATTACACTGCTCTACCCAGCCAGATATACAGTCCTGTGAGCGGTTAAGGACGACACAAAATGTGATAAAAAGTCCTGATATAACCTCTCAATGTGAATGCTTGTGATGAACTTTGATCTTGAAATAGATACTTCGACAAAGTTTGCTCTAGAACTAAAAGGGCTTTATGGAAAGTGTTTTTTGTTTTTCTTTGGAAATCAAGTCCAAATTATCACCTATAGTGATGGTATGAACACAGGATGGTGCCGAAATAACTGAAATCACGTAAAGAACCAATCGGAAGTCGAAATAAATAAACGAAAATGTAAATAAGTATTGGGTTTGCACAGAAATATGCGATGTAGCTTAAGAGTACAATACTGAAATTAAAAACATTGGGACATAAATTGCAACCATAGAGCGAATGGTTCGTGAAAATCTAGCGTATTTGAGTTGTTTTGCTTCTGAGTGTAATCTGTACAGCTTGCTTGAGGAGTCAAATGAAAAATTTGATCTAACTTACATTCCTGAAGTCGACAGTAAAAGGTCCCAGATATGCAACCACGCCTGAGGACAGAAGCACATCGCCAGTGATCCTGTCGTATCTGTCGCCAAGCACACGCGCAGCTTCGGTCCAGCGGTCTTTCTCGCCACCCAGTCCCCCAATCAGTTTTTCTGCTCGATCTAGCTTCTGTTCGCAAATCAGAATGTTATGTTCCAACTCCTTCTTCTTGTTGGTCATAACGTCGAACTCATCATTCAATGCTTGAAGTTTATCAACGACCTTAGAAGGGAAGAAAACATCAAGGAAATTATAAACGCAGAAAGTGATTAAGATTTAAAATCAAAGTTTCGATTAAATAAACAAGAACAAGAACAATCTTCATTTGTACTCTCTATTCCCACAATTATTGAATACGTTGTTACAAGTAAAATTAGAGTACAGGCTGCCTGGAATTTACATAAACTATTCGTAAGTACATAGCTAAATGGCCCTAGTCAGCCACACCTTTGTTTTCGTTTACATGCGAGAGTTTGGCTGTTATATTTTATTTGGGCCATGTCGAAACGATGGAAATCACTGTGAAACTACTAACGATAATTAAACATATTTTCAGGAACACAAATTACAGTACAGCAATACGATTTCGGTTCACCATGCAATATGAATAATTCCGATGGCATCGCAAATGGCGGAGGCTGACTAGGGTCTTTTATGTAACACATCCTCAACACCCAAGGAATATAATCTCCGTATTTATTTCTTTAACTTGTTATGAAGATCTTCCTAACTTTCTCACTACCCACACAGGCCACAGGACAACAACATGACGATTATAGCATTTCATTTAGTTCCCTACATGAAGTATAGAGAGCCGACAGTACGACACTAACTAACCTCCTTGAGTTGAGCTCTTTTGGCATTTAACTTCTCCATTTGTACTGCAAGTTCTGCTTCTGCTTCAGCAAGCTTTAATTTCTTAGGAGCAACAACCTATAAGAGAAAAACACAGGAAACTAAATCACAGACGGATAAAATAACTTTCCATCCTGGAACCTATAAGGTTGCATCGTTAGTTTACCACGTTATGTCCATCACTGGATGTCGAAAGATTACTCAAGAACTCAAGACAAGTTCACAAACTTGTGGTCATAACAAATTGAAAGAAAAAAACAACATCATTCAGGGCCTTTTACATCTTCAAAAGAGTCCACCACTCGAGATATTTAATGCATTAAATGCAAATTTGATATTGTTAATTTCTGAGAAAATTGAAAGAACCCTTTAGTCCCCGTCCACACTACGGCGGAGGATTTTGAAAACGCAACGATGACCGGTCATTTTGTATTTGTGTTTGAGGAAAACTCGGTCAGGGAAATCACGTGATTATCGTGACGTCATCGTTTTTGAAAAGTTCCGTTTTCATGAAAATGTTTTCCGTCCACACGAAAACGCAAAGCCGGCATTTTCAAATTCCTCCGGTTTGAAGGGCGTTTACGAAAAGCTCCGTTTTCGTGACGGATTAGTGTGGACGGTAGGCCTAACTGTAGAAATAAAGCTGCGTTTTCAAATTCCTCCGGTTTGAAGAGCGTTTACGAAAAGCTCCGTTTTCGTGACGGATTAGTGTGGACGGTAGGCCTAACCGTAGAAATAAAGCTGCGCTTTCAAGTTCCTCCGGCGTAGTGTGGACGTTGCCTCAGTCCTTTGCTGACGCGGTGCGACATCAGGTAATTTTTCCAATATGGAGGAAAGGAGCGTTAATAGCCAACAAACGTTGTTTAGTGGTTTTGTTAATGGACCTACCTTAGCTACTCTCTCGTAGACTTCCATGGCACGAACCCATCTACACAATCCTTCACAGGCAGAAGACACTGACCGGATGTTGTTAGGATCAAAATCAGGGTTGGTTACATACCTTAAAGACGAAGAAACAACAACACAAAATATTGATTTAATTCTCAGTTAATGATTGAAAAAGTGAAACGGGCTGCACTGTTGCCATTATTAGGCTGGGTCTGACATTGTTTAGAAAACGGACAGCGAAGAGAAATGACAGAACGACATCAGAACCAGATACAATTGATAACCGTAACTAGTACAGTAGACGCTCTCTTAACGGGCGTTCGTAAGCGGACAGCTCTACTAACGACCACCTTCACAAACCCTGTTTGAACTCCCTTACAAACTCTGTATTTATTCCTTCCCGTACACGGCCGCAGACACTTTGAGGGCTTACGATTTGGACTTTTCCTTTGTTTTTAAGCTTCCGTGAGCGGACACCCAAAAGATATTGGGCCTGACTATGAAAGATACCCATAAACATTTGTAAGTATCACTGCATTTTGTTGCAGTGAGACTGTTAATGTTAATGTTGTTCTATAATCACCATACTCCAGTATACAGCACCGTATACAGTTACCGCCATTATCGCGGCATTGCATAAGGCAATAAAACAACAAAATCATTTAACACGGTGGTATTTTTTTGCATTCCCAATGTTTAGTGTTAGCTGGGGAAGCTCCCGTAAGCAGCCATCTATCCTTTACACCTTTACAGACCGTTTACGAGAATCATTCTCGTAGTCCTCAAGTTCCAGTTACGGACACTTTTTTTGAGTCCCGAGGATGTCCGCTTAGGAGAGCTTCCACTGTATATAATTTCTACTTACTTTTCTCTGATCTTTTTAATAATAGCAGCTGGAATGTTGTCCTTATCGTAAACTTTCAATGATTCTAAGAACTTCATGTCTCCCAACATCTTCTGTGACGGGCCCCAGTAGTCTTCCACCATCCGTCCCGAACCCGAGGGATCGGGTTTCCGTTCGGGCTTAATTCCTTTCATGATACACACGGCTTCCATGACCAGCTTAACGGCGGCGGGTGGGTTCTAAATGTAGGTACGCAAGGCGTTAGTAGTTACAAAGACATTTGAACCACAATAGAAAGGGAAGAGGCATGGGAATGAATGTGAAAAAAAGGATTAACTGAACGCACTACCTGAAGATGTGAAAATGTAGATCAAAATGAGTGTTCTAGAGCCCAACACAAAATTTTAAAGGACAAATGGAGATAAGACAGTAAACAAATCATAACTCGACGCAAAACATGTAGCCTGGAGCCAACTGCGGGAAAACCAAAATCGACGCAAGTCACGAATAGTAATATCTTTGTTCCTGATTGGCTAAAGAAACAGTGTGTTTGTTCTGATTGGTCGAAGCACGTTGCACGGAGATTGAAACCAATAAGAGGGACCAGCAAACGACCAAACCAAACACATCATTACTGTTGAAAAATCAACTGAAGCTGAATTGCCCTAAATAAATGCATATAGAAAATAAAATAAAATCGTAAAAATCTATGCTAATTAAGATCAGATATCCAAACACTGTCACGGGCATGATTTCCTTTGTTTAAACTTGATGAATTATTAATGAGTTCAATAACACAAGTTACCTTCATAGTTTTGACCATACTAATGTCACTGGGCTTGAGTGTATTCAGAGCCTGCATGGCTGCTTCCAGTGCCGGCATGGCTTCAGCCAGATCACTCTCACATTCATCTTTGATGCCTTTTGCCACTGCGGCAGCTTCACTGGCTACCGCCTCATCTGCTGCTACCACCTGCCATGAAACAAAGAAACAAAATTGATTTATTCATATCTTCTTATTACCTCTTTATAACAAATTAAAGCAGTCACTTAGTGAGAGTATGGATTCTCGTCATCTTAAGTAGCGGCACGTTGATCAAACAAGAAATTTGTCCGAGGCAAATCATGGCAAAATCATTTGGATCAGTTTAAAAGCAAGTTAGAGAAAATATATAGGTTGATTTCTTCAACCTAGAGACTGCGAGAGCATCCAGTTTTTTCGGCTATTGTTTTGTCGGCGCGTGAAACAAGAGCCGAAAAAAACTGATGCTCTCGCAGGCTATTCTGTTTGCGAACGCATGGAAGTGAAGAGAAACAAATTAACCCTGCTACAATATAACTCTCACCTCTTTTTTCGCCTCCACTTCCACCGTGTCCTGTTCAATTTTAACCATCAGCTTTTCCGTTTCCGCCGAAGTCTTAATCAGTTCCGGTTGCAGATCACTTAGCTCCTGTTGCATGACGGACACCTGGGAGGAAGCAAAGTCCAGTTTTTCCAGACCAGTGACGTAACGTTGTTTAAGAGTCATGATCTCCTGGCGTTTGATGTCCAGAAGTTTCTTGAACGTCATGATAAGTTCCAGGTACGATGTAGGCGTCACGTAGTTTCGACGTCTCAAGGACTGGTAAAAGCTGTGCAAAAACAGGAGAAAGAAAATGTTGCCAAAACGATAACATGGTAAAGCATTGAGATCCAAAACATCTTACAAACATTTCAAGAATTTTTTTTCCGGTGCTCAATTTTAGTGATCTAAGCTCTCGATTCGTACACTTGAAGAAGCTCACTTACGGTGCTTTGAGTTATTTTGGCCAAAATAACCTTTAATTGAAGGTAGTTTACTAAGATAGAGAAACCCTAAAGACATAACAATAAACCACAAAGGAACAAGGATGGTTAAGGATGGAGAAGATTAACACGGATTACAAACGACGAACTAGAAAAATTTAAGCTTAACTCTTCAAGATGCGCGAACCGTGAGGTAGCTCCTTTCAATGATTTTGAATCAATGGGAAAGAGCATCGTACTTGTTATCGGAGCTAAAATGCGTAACCTGCACTGCGTGCCTTCTCTATAGTTACTGGACTAGAAACAAAACCAGGATCGCAAAACAAATAAAATTTTAAGGCTGAAACAAGGTTACGCAGGTTTATCCGCACATCAAAGTTTTTTTTGTTATTGATAGCTCCTAAACTAGAGTTCGGCCTCCTATTTTCTAACCTTGGCTATGCGGAAAAATCAGTCTATCCAAATACATAACAGACCATCGTAGATTAATTATTTTGATCCTTAAGTGTTTGAAACAGTATAAGACTCAAAATAATTAATCTACGAAGGCCATTAACAAGTCAGGGAAAACCAATGTATAACACAATTAAGGCGACTTGAACAAATCGCGAGTTTCATCTGTCTTTTTAAACAAGAATTTCGAACAGCAGGAACGACTGGCTGTCGTGACATGCCACCAAATACCCAGAATTAACATTAAAACAGTTGTAGACAATCAAGAAAACACTGTCACCTTCAGACTGAAGCAAAGAAATAAGCTGATAAGAGACTGACCTGTCAGACAATTCTCTGACGCTCTCGTGGAAATACTTGCACATGAAGACACACTCTTTGCGAACCTCATGCGTCATGTCCACTTCTTCAAGGAATTTATTGGCCACCATCTCCAGCGCATCCTCAGGCCAAGCCTGTAGTATAAGAAAAACATTCCTTAGAAAAACTCATTACTATAAAACAACAATATTCAATTATAAATGTTAAAATACACAAAATTTACAAAATGTTAATGAAAATTATACTTGCAGATGTACTAGTAATGAGCCCTGTGTTATCACTGTCTTTCGCAGATCTCAACTGTATGAAATTACTCCAAGTATTACGCACTGGGAATTATAACATTTTCGCTACGTTTTCTGTACTGTTTCAGATATACGATACAATCTAAAGTAAAAGCTTCATAATTAGGGAAGACGGACAGACGCCAAAAAATAAAATGAATCTCTTACATTCCTAAGAATCTTTCCAAGAATTTTACACGTTGACTTGAAAAGCAAACTTTGTCTGGAACTAGGCTGGAAAAAAATCCACAAGAAGAGAGAACCTCAAACGCGACCTAAACACAATGTTTATTTTAACGTGGGGCGTCCTCTTTCCCTTTTAAGATCCCCTTTTAGCGATACAAGAAAGCATACATATGTTGACTGAAGGGGACAAAGTTTTACCTGGAACCAATCGATAGTACAGCAGTTGATTAGTGAAGGAAACATTCTCATTCGGCTTCTGAAGGCATCACCGATGGGACTCATAGCCAACACCACGTGAAGATTTGCTCGAACGCGCTCAATGAAGAAGTTGTACATCGCCAGAGGGGTAGCGTCAATTTTCCGGCCCTAAGAGACAGAGAGAGAGAAAAGTGAAAGCGTTACAGACGTTTGTGAACATGACGTTACCTTCCCGGAATGATGTCTTGCTGTACGGAAAAAAAAATGATTAAATACGAAAGGAAATGACAAATGTTATCTTAGAAAATGGTGACGTTGTTTCATTGAGAGAAGCGACCTTTTTACTGCCGTGCTTTTTTTCGTTAAAACTCTTTTGAAGGACATAGGTTTGGAGCGGTTACCGCCTTCGAGACATGGGATTTTTTCGTTGCAAAAGTCACAAGAACGTTTTGCTGTCGTCACTAATAAAAACCACAACTGAACGTGCGCGCACGTCAGTGCTTGGCAGCGCGCGCGCTCGCGCAGCTAGTAGACTGACTGATAAAGGCTGCTGTATTTACAATCTATACAATTACACAAAACGTATCATTATACGCACTGGGGTTTTACTCACCTCTACTCTAGCTACTGTCTGCATCTTTTCAATAACATCAGCCTTCTCGTCAGCGGGGAAGATGTTAGGTACATCACCAGTATTCAAAATCATGTTAATGTCTTCCACAAATGACTCTTCCTTAATCTGATTATCACTGAACAGAAACACTGTCTGTTTACCGTCCACACCTGCCTTGATCAACATCTAAAGAAACAATGACAAAGGGAGTATAGAGTGAGTTCAAACATAAGGAAGGACTTAGAGAAAGCGTTTATAAAGGAACTAGGTCCCAGGTTTTGCGTATCTTGAAAAGGTACGGCTAATTTTTTCAAGTTCGTCGTTTGTAATCCGTGTTATTATATGGCTAGTTCCGTGAGCGGGCAAGATGAATCAAATCCTGCGCTGTGATTGGCTACCCGAGCGGGCAAGGTCGTTGATTAAGGTCATCATCCTCAAAAGATCAATTAAATCTGTGAAATGGAAAACCTTTTCGTGCTTGCTACGTTTAGGACTTTCTTTTAGGTGGAAACGGCTAACAGCACACCACAAAAATGAGATTCACGTCGTTCGTAGATAAAATGAAAACGTGGTGCTAAATTGCTTGAATGTGACAATTTGACGAATGTAAAGGCAAACTAGCCCGACAAGCCATTACTGATACCTTTTTGACGTCTTCTCTCCATTCACTCTTGGTGTAGTTTCGCGTGATTTCAATCTGGAACAGATCATAGTCCGCCATGAAGGTGGCTAAACGTGTGGCACTCTGACGACCGCTTCCACCGATACCTGGACACAATGCAAATAAAGCGGTCATAAATAAAATCAGAAGTTTACAAGCATTATACGCTTCTGCTAAAACTTTGAAGCATATTCAACAAGAACTACCAAAGTCGTAATTTTTTAATGATTACATCAATAATCCTTCATCAAATTTCTGCATTAAGGTCAGGTGTCAAAGAAATTCTCCGTTCAAGTCTTGACTTTTACAATAAGAGGCCAGACATGTCACGGTATGTGAAATATTTTATATTTTTGACTGAAAAACTGCTTTTAAATTAAGGAAAAACTCAACATAAAGGCTAACTAGGCACGAAACGCTAACGAGGTAATAAAACATAAAAGAACAAGAATTTTCTGGATTAGAGCAGGTTACAAATGACAAACTTGAAAAATGTAGGCGTACTTTTTCAAAATATACCATGCATAACTACATGTAAGCTCCTTTAATTTGCCCGCAATATTGGGATAGGATAAATACAATACAGTCGAACCCCTACTAGGCGGCCAGGAATCAAAGTCCCGATGAGGGCTTTTCAATTGTTTTTACTTCTGTTAAACGGCCGGCCTCTTTTAAGCGGCAACTATCCATTTCCCCGAGGGTGGCCGTTTAATAGGGGTTGTACCGTAGTGTATAATCTGCCTCCGTTTAGGTTCTTTTCACGAGACTACGGAGAGTAATTAATATCGTGCTTACCAACAAGTAACGCGTGTCCATTGTCCTGCTTCAACACTCGAGCGACACGTGAGATGTGTTCAATGGCAAACTTGAACATGACAAGAGACATAGGTGTCTTGCTCATCTGATTAAATTCATCAAGATACCTACAAACATACAATCAGAGCATGTCATATATGGACAAGGAAGTTTGGGAGTGAAGATCGAGACGACGAAAAGCCCTCTACTGCAGACTACATTTAAACCATTTAACTTGCACACGGCACGTAAATTAAAGTCGATGAAGGAAAACTGCCATTCTTCGTGACAAAATTAGCTTGCGGCGCTCGAAATCCCGGGCTAAAATTCCATTCTGTCCCATCTCCAAGAGTTCATTACAAGTTCAGTGAGTGTACTCAATCTTCCACTCGTATACTTCCGCATTCTATGATGTCCAAGTTATTTTATTCATTACCAAGACTCAAACTAAGGCTCTCCAATGTGATTTCATATTATCCATCTCACACTGTAGATTATGCTCAAAAAGGTGTGGTATGAAACGAGCTAAGTTGGAATCCTTTGTTCTCTTCTTCAATGTGATAAGTTTTCATTGTCTCAGCGACTCTGAGTAGTCCCCCTACTAGACATGACGACCGCAACGAAAAAACCAAACATCTTCAGTGTTCCTGTGCATTGAATACTCACCCTTCCATCTGTTGTGTCAGGTGCGCTAAATCCGTGACTTCGTCGTAGATTCTCTCAGCACTATCAGGGACCATGTAGTCACCGAAAAATAAACTCCTGAAACAAGAAATACCATAAAATGATCAACACTACACTAACCACATCACCAGAAGAAGAAAAGTTTCAAAAATGTAAATCAAATTGTCCAGACAAACAGAAATGTATTTACGGTCGTCTTCAAAGATGTATTGTATGCTTAAATATTAACAGATGTTGACATAGGGTACGGCGTTACAACTTAAAACATACAGATGTAATCCTCGATGCATTTCGTGAAGGCATAAGAAAACGAAAACAATTGTTTCATATTCAAATACGAAATAGTGTTTTTTTTTTTTTCAAGATCAAGACATGGAAAAACTAACAATTTCGTTGGGAAATACAAGCAGAAGACAATTCTGGATTAAAAGAAGCAATTTCCTGATTCCTGTGATGTAAGCTATCTAGAGTACTTTCTACAATAACAGTACAAATGAGTCAGGAAAATTGAGGGCTCAACAATGTTTTCGACTATTGTCAGCAAAATACTACCTGATATGATCGTCCTTGAGTTTTTGCCCTGTAGGTACAATGTGCTCCAGCAGACTGTCCATGTCTTTCTTGAACTGCTGTTTCGTCGTCTCTTTCATCATGTCAAAGAACATGACTCGATCATTGCTGTCAATCAGTCTGTCATAAAACACGCGATACACCTCGTGGATCCACAGTCGGATCAACTTGTCTCCCTCCTGAAGGTGCGTGGAGGGAACGAGGAGCACGCCAAACACGACACGCGCGAAGTCACGCAAGTTAAACACGTAGTGCGACTTGCTAGGAGTAGGGAGGAATTTCTCCACCACAGACTTGTACACGTGCATCGTGGCCTGGACAAGAATCTGTAAAGAAAACAAAGCGAGAAAAATTGCAGCCTTGAGTAAGTAAGTAAGCAGTTGGCGTCCGCAAGCTCGGAAATGACCAATTTCCAAACAATATTCAGCATGGGTAAGGTATATACTGAATAGATCTAGATAACTGCACAACTCTGAAGTAAAAAAAAATCTGTAAAATATATAAACTTTTCCGCCGCGCCTCCTGGACTAACTTGATTCTAGTTGGCTGAGAAATGAAAATATCAAAATAAAGAAAATTCTCTTTCTTTGGGTATTCTTCCTTGATTCAGAAAATAAACGTTTTCCTGGTTTACGATTTAATGAACTTTAATGACACATATTCAAAACTACCCTCGACAGCGACTCAGGCAGGGAAAGGAAAACTCAGCTTTAGATCACGTGATCACGATCACATGAGTCAGCTGCAACGACAACATAGTATAACTGCTCAGTGACAGAGAGAAACCCCATAGACGGCGTGGCCTAGTGGTTAGGGCGCTGGATTTATAATCCGGAAGTCCCGAAGTCCACAAGATGGATTTGTGTTTGGTGTTCCCAGATTCAACTCCTCCACGCTTTGTAAATAGCCAACTGGTCAGCCTCCTACCAACCGGGATTTTTAACAAGTTTCTGTTTAATTTACGATATTTGTTTGCTTATTTCAGTGTCCACAATTAGTACAGCAGAGCTAAACCACTTTGACACTTAACTAAAGTGATTTATTATTTATTATTATTTATATCAAGATAAAATACCTAGGCTGCCTAATCTACAGGGCCCCTCACCAGCAAGCGATAATGACGAATCTTACCTTTCCCAGCCTTCCAAAGGACGCGTCAAATCCTTTAGCAAAATGCCAGTCAACAATGGAGGTGAAGATTTTAGTCATGGTGTTGTCATCAAACGAGTCAATGGATATGATATTCGTGTGTCGGGTGAATCGATCTGAGATGTCATTACGGCCTCCACCGGGGGGACCCATGGCAGAAACGAAGAGCTGAACGAAACACGGAAACAAGAAATATGAATAACTCACAACAGCTAGTTTATCTTGCCTGGTACAAAGTTTAAAGAGAACAACCACTTGCGATATCCAAATGGTGCAGCTGAACTTTGCAGCAGAACAAGTAGAACAGTGTGTGGTCTCAACTACATGTAGATGACAACATCCATTCCCCTTGTAACTGAAACTTCCCACACAGGCAAAGTGGATTTCATTAACAAAGTAGCTCTACACAGTGTGTAGACCACCAGCTTTCAAGCAATTTAGGGAAAGCTAGCAAACGTCTTGCGCTATCGGCTATCATTTTAGGCAAGAGGAAGTTGAAAGGCTGTGCTCTAAATACATCAATGTTAAATTAGTTGGGGTAAGAATATGACACTGTCATATTAACTCAAAGATTCACAACCTAGAACGAACGAACGAACAAACAAAAACATGCATGCTTACCATGTCCATCAGTTCCAGTTTAGAAGTGTCCTTACGGTCATACCAGTGAGAATGATCCAGCCACTGACGAGAAAATTTAGAAAAAAAACCCAGTTATTTATCAAGCAAAATACGCACAACAGTCTGACAAAAGAAGTTATTACAGAACAGCACGTCATGTAACAATTAACTTGTCCTAAAAAGGGTGGTTCTCGAGAGCTTCGGTATTTCTGAACATGGGGCGCTTCCCATTCAACCTAAAATTCCGAGTTGCATTTCCGGAAATTTCCAGTGGCGAATGAAACAACATTTTTCTCAATATCTAAAAAAGAGGACAACCTCGGGAGCTAAAGCCAAATGTACGAACATTTCTTTCCGGGAAGTTTGTTCCATTTGAAGTTCGGTAGAATGGTTCGCATTTCGGAAATTTTCGATGAAATTTCCGTCCTTAGGTAAGTTCCGGAATGTTTGGTTGAATGGAAAGCGCCTATAGATTATATTTCTACACATAACGTGTTTTACATGAATAGTGTATGACTGACCAGGGCTGGTTGAACGTGCGCATGGCAGATAGTAACAGAAAAAAGAAATTGCTGAGTCAAAGGAGAAACCCATTCCTTGGCCTCTCATAATTCCCTTTTGCAGAATGTTTTGAGCCAGCAGTTTGGGTCGAGGTAGCTAAGAAACATGACGAATCAGTGAGTACCCTAAAGACCTCAAGGTGGAGGGGCAACCTACAAAGTAATCATGCTACTTCTGATTGAATAGTACGAGTCGGGCTTCAGGCACTTCGAAGAAGATTTGACGAAGACCTAATGAACTTTTAATCTCACCTGTCTCAACAACTCGATGGGAGGCTGGGCACCATACTTCTCCTTGGACGGCATGTTGAGATCATCAACAAACACAACGCATTTCTTGCCGGGAGGGGGACCGTATACTCCCTTGCGACGCCTGTTAAAAAACCAACTTTATCAGGTTTTGCCGCAGTAAATCGTAAAATCCCAAAAATACCTTCTGGTTTATTTCGTTCAAAATGTTCTTTCGGTTGGCCTATTTATCGGAAAGAATTCGTGTTGCAAAAAAATGGCTGTGTTTATATTTGGAAGGGAGACGTCAATTGCACATTAACGTACCTTGTGAAGAAAGTTCTGTAAAAAGCTTTACAGTAGGGGCGTGTGGTATTGGGAGCTAAATCTCATTTGGTTCAAACAGCAGGCATCTTGAGACCCACCGCGACTTTTCAAACCTGGTGATTACGCTCTTTTGGTAATCAGTTTTTACACCAATCAAATGGTCAGCAACAGGCAGGAGTGAGGAGTCTGGGAACGATATAAAGTCCACTCGAACTCAAGTTGTTATATAAAGGCCCCGAAATTGTAGCATTTGTTTCTTCTAAAGATATCAAAACAAAAGCAGACTAGATAACACTAGGGCAAAAAATTCTCTCACGTCAAAGTACGGTGCACAAAAAGGAGAGATTGGGTCTACGGTGTAATGTCATTAAAAAAAACACTACATATCAGTAAGTAATCGTGTTGTGTTTTGTCGTTACCTGTCCAGCTTGGCCATGATGATGTCCTGGGTTTGTCCAGCGCTGGTTCGAGCTGAAAAGTTAATGTTGATTGGAAGAAACCTGAAAGGAAGAAAAAAAGACGATTTCTGCTTCAATTCCAAACAAAGGTCAATTTGTAACTCCACTTTACCTTTGAAAGCACATTTAAATAGCAATAAATGTTCTGATTACTTCGGAAAAGAAAACAAAATTGAGCTGCTTCTTATTCCAATTAATTTCCAAAAAGATGCCAGTGTTGAATCACAGGTTTTACTTCCATGGTTTAAATTGCCACTCTTAAAACGTTCTTTATTCTGTGTATCCAGGCTAGTCAATAAAACTCTTAAATGAGATTAATTTTGAGGCAATGTCTACCAAGGACCAGTTCTTGTAAGTCAGTCAATCATACTTCTCTCTCGGCATCCCGAGAATGTAGTTGTTGGTGATGGCGGACTTTCCTGTCCCAGTCGGACCAATGAGCAGTAATGGCTTTTGATGAGTGAGGAAGGCTTCCAAGAAAAACATTTGCCGAGCAGTCTCATCTGTTGGAATCATCAGCTCGCTGGCCTGTTAACCCACAATAACAAAGTAAATCTCCTTAGTCGTGCCTTAAAACTTTGAGCAACAGTAGCAGTAATGGAAATAACCATAGGTAATCAAATGGTGACGAGTGAAATTAGGAAATAATTTCACGCGCGTTTTCTCAAAATTCTAAAAGTTTTTAGTTGAATTTTGACAAAGCGCAAGAGAAATTATTCTGGAATTCCACGTGTATACTATTTGATTACATTTTAATATCATAGGGAGGCGCGGTGGCCTCATGCTTAGTGCGCTCGTCTCCGGATCGAGCGGTCCGGGTTCGAGCCCTGGCCGGGGACATTGTGTTGTGTTCCTGGGCAAGACACTTTACTCTCACAGTGCCTCTCTCCACCCAGGTGTATAAATGGGTACTGGCGAAGTTAATGCTGGGGGTAACCCTGTGATGGACTAGCATCCCATCCAGGGAGGAGTAGAAATACTCCTAGTCGCTTTATGCTACAGAAACCGGGATAAGCTCCGGCCTGATGGGCCACTTGGCTCGCATGCAGACTTTACCTTTTACATTTTAATATCATGGGTGACAAAGTACGCGTACACTCGTGGGTTTTTGACTTGCTTATTGTATCGAAAAATTTCCCGCCTTGTAATTTCACATGTGAAACTATAGATTAACGCTGAAATTTTCGCGCCAGAATTAAGGAGTAATTTGTCACCCATGATATTATGGTAATAATTTATTTCAAGTCGTGACACAAAGAGTGGTTGCCCATTCTCTCGAGCCAGTGGCTCATGATAAAAGTATTCGACGAGAAAAAATTACAGAAATACAAAAATTAAAGAAAGTACAAAAAATGTGAGAATATAATACCAATCACTACATTTAATCTATATGTATAGGTAATCGTAGGAATACGAGCGTAATTAAGTATTTAACTCTTAATTGCTCGAGCTTTCATAAGATTAGTCATTTATTATACGACCGAGGAAGTCACGAAAGCGCGCGCGTTAATTTGCACCGCAGTGCAAATCAAAAATTCTCGATAAATTGGCCTGCTCTCGGCCAATCACAACGAAGTAATTTTCTCAGTCATGTAATAAAAGGTTTAATAAATACTTTTGTGAATATGTCGCTAACCACTGCTAAAATATGAATCTGCTGAACTGGCAACCTGCTAAGTCAGAGTGATTAATTGATTTCCGAAATTGCGATGACGAAGAAGAAATAGCAGGTGAAGGTAACTGGCTCCAGACGCGAGAAATAGTGTACGAAAAAGAGTTGCGTAGGTAGCGACTACGACCGTTAGAAATGTTTGTTATACATTCAAAGTTATATGTTTGATCTGGTTGGTAATGAGGGCGGATTATTCTGACAGCCCATATTTACCTTAGCATCCTTGGGAATGACATTTTTAGATTTATCCACTCTTTCAATCCAGTTATTCCATGAGCCACTGGCTTGCTTGACGAAATAGAAGTCGTACACAGTACCACGATCAGGAAACACGTTTTGCTGTTAGAGATAAACAAACAGCATTTAATTCCTCATGAAAAAAAAGTCAAGAAAGACAAAGTTGGCGACTTGCTGACACGAAATATTATACGTGTAAAAGCACTAGCTCTTTCGATATTTTTCCGATGTATCATGAGTTTTTTACGTATGGCTTCAGATCATTTCTTGGACTAAAACTTGTGCTCCAGGAATTTGAGAAAATACACCAAATATAAGTGTGCTTTTGACATAACGTGACAAGAAACGTTTGTAACACTGGATTTTTATGCATTTTGTTATTTAATATAACATTGAAATTAGTGATTTTCCACAGCTTTTATGATCTCAATTTCCTATTTTCCTCTACACTCAACCGAAAATGAAGTGGTTATTTTACCTTGGTCATCTTGATGTTGTTTGGTTTGGGATGGTCCTTATCCGTACCGCTAATCAACAGTCTGAAAAAAGCGTCAAACTTCTTCCGACTGTCACCGTTGATTGTTCCACCAATGGACCACACCATGGCAAAGATAAACAGGCACTGAAGCCAGCTGGTTATCTGCGCAAAACAAGAAAGCATTGAATTGATCCAGCAACATTTGCTAATTGCACATGAGCCCGGACAACAAGCACCACAAACAGTAGGCAACCAAATCTCAAAATATTCACACGTAATTACTATGGGCAAAGAGTGAACTCTCAAAGATCGATTGCAAAAGAATGAGGGCCTACTCCAGTCCACCCGCAAAGATTAAATAACGTTGGCTCAAAGTGATAGTACGATCAAATTTTTACCCTTTGAATTTTTAGGTTAATCACACAGAAGTCCACGAAAGACTGAAAACGCCATTATCCGTTTGCAAATATCTACATTGGGTCCGGAGATATTTAAGTTTGAAAAATGTGTAAAATATGCTAATGAATGACTGATGACGTCATAAACTCAACCAAATATTACATCAAGTATACAAATAGAGCGATCGCGGTCAATTTGCAGCGAAGCCATTGAAACTTGGTAGGCTAATAGTTCTACATGCAACACACCTATGGATATAAACATTTCCGAGTTCCCAGGGCAACCCACTCTTTTCCAGTCCCCTCCGACGTGATTTCAATATTTTAGTGATTTTCAGCTTGAAAAACATTAAACAAGACCACGATTTCGACCTAACATATTTATATGCTTGCTGGATCATGCAGATCAGGTACCATTGGCAAACATCAATATAAAACGCTACAGGTGGCCATAAAAGCCTTTAATATCGGGGAGGTTTGGAACCCAGTATGTTGTCATGGTAACAAAAATGATGGGTTCGTATTGTGGAGCACCTAGTAAGTACCTCTGGTAGAATCATACTGCTAAGAATCAAACATTTCTGATTCAAATTGGCTGAGATATCTTTGTTCGTCGTATTTGATCAAAATCCAGTTGAGTTAATGACGTTGACGTTATCACTTAGCTAAGTCGCATGTTTTAAAAACTTGAATATCTCTGGAACGAAAAGAGGTATTTGAAAATAGTAAACAGCGTTTTTCTCCTCGTACAGACTACTTGCCTATGTTTTAAAATGGCTTAAATAGGAAAGATGCGATTTTCGTCATAGTACCACTTTAATGAAAACAACTACAGTTATTTGATTAGGCAGTTGTAATGCGTGAAAGAAAACCTCTCTGGTTAGTGGCATGTTTAGACAGTGGCTGGTCTGTTGAAAAGGCAGTATTCATACAAAGTTGCCAGATTAATCAAGCTTGGGCGTAAATTAAATTTACGTCCAAGATGAATTAATTCAACAACTCTGTTACTTCAACTTAACTCCATCCTTTAATTCAAATATCCTGTTTGTTTTTTTTCTCATAACTGAACTATCTATACATTTCCAAGAAAGCATGTCATGGTACAAAAGAAAAATATTAATATAATCAGGGAATGTTCTTTGACTAAAAGCTAAATAATTATTTCTCAAAACTTACAATAAATGAGTGGCAATCGGTAAAGAAAATGTCAACAATTTCAAATTTCACGCTATGTCATGTCATGTCACGTCACGTCACGTCACGTCATGTCATGCCACATGATTAGGACATGCACACCTGTGAGCTTGACATTCTGTCAGCGCCTTCCGCGTGTTCCTGCGCGACGATCTCATCCAGCAAACACGTGTAGAGATTCATGAAGGAATTCACAAGATGCATGTTGGAGGTATTGATAAAGAACTTGCACTCGTGACGGAGAAAAGCTGAAAAGAGGTTGATCTTGTTGATTTAAAGAGAAACTATTTACCCAGTCAATCAAGGTAATAATAACCAGGGGTATCTAATCGATGGCATCAGTGACATCAACGAGTACTCGATTGGTAATCGATGGGTAATCAGTTGATTAGTCATTGATTATTGCCGATGATCAATGAGTAATCAGTGAGTATTCGATAGGCCACAAAATTTTCAGTCATCGATTAGTCATTGATTACATCGATAAGTGCCATTTTTAGACTGGTTACTGTTCGGCTATTTTGTTAATAAATAGAGTGAAATGTTGCAAATCTGTATTTGCGGTTACTGATCATCTACATGTCTCGACATCATGCAAAACGCCTATTATCGCAGAATGATAGTCGATGAGTAATCGATCGGTAACTGATGAGCAATAAATAGGTCATCAATGAGTAATTAATGACATCGATGAGTAATTGATAGGCCACAAAATTATTGGGCTTCGATCACTCATCGATTACTCATTGATCATCGCCAATAACCAATGAATAATCAGTTGATTACCCATCGATTACTCACTGATTATTCATTGATGTCATTGATCATCGATTAGATACTCCTGGTAATAAGAGAATTCAAACTGTACTACGTATGTCAAATAACAAGTGGAATTTCCCCAACACACAATCGCCACTTTAGAAACTGGAATAAATCCAGGGCGAGTCTCATTTCGCAGTGGCTTGTGATATCGTTACTGGGAACAATATAGCTTTTGTCTTTTGACAACCCCACAAGCCACTACGAGTTTACTCGTTTCCCAGTTTTCTTCTCGTTTGTAAAGTGGCGAATTCACTCCAGTCGTTTGGAGCATTTTCACCATAGAAGTGAAACTGTTTTGCCCAAGCATTCTTTGGTTAGCATTTAAGTTAAACAGACGAGAAATGGCAAGATAGCCCCAATATCTTCTGATAGTGGTTTCATGATTGCACATGGACGTGAAATAATTTAATGCGACACTGGCTCCCCTCTTTTTTTACCCTTTAGTCTTGCAGTGATGAGTATATCAATGTACAGGAAACCCCTTAAGTAGATGTAGATATCCAGATGTGGACAGACAACTGTACACAATGTAATTGGTACTTTACTCGGAGATGTGCAAACACACACGATGCTTTAATAGGTGTATAAACAACTACAACTTACACAGGCATGGTTGTACAAGCCACATGAACAGAGCTCTGATGGTTTCCACATGCTCAGCATTCAGACTCTTGGGAAGCGTGTTCATGTAGGACTCCATTAAAGGCTCCCAGCCAAGCTGACAAAAAATTATTTTAAAAATATTAAAAACAACCCAATGGATAGCATTTAATATTATTTTGGATAGCCGCTATTATACAATATCAGTTTCGAAGCCTGCTCGTTGCTGGTGCATATGCAAAATGCGTATAAATGATATAGAGTTGTAGTTTAGGGCACAGTAGCGATGTTTCAAGTAATCAAATCAATCTTATAACTAAACAAGTACCACCATCTCCACAAAAATAGACAAAATTACCCTGCAAGATGTATCTGGAATATGAAATACACTCAGCGGTCACTCACTTTGTGTGCCCATGTCAGCAATTTTATTCTTTTATTAAGTTTAAGGTATCTTTAAGATGGTCCTTTACATAAGCCTTACTTCCTTGCCTTATACATTGATATTTTGTAAATATATTAATAAATGGCAAAAAATAAAAAATAAACAAAAAAACAAGACGACTCCGCATACACTTTGTTCATTATGTATACAGTTCATGCTTGTTACTTCTATCCGAGTTTGTCAGATCAGGTTTGCAGTTTTCTGCACTATATAAGATGTTAATTTTTATACAAGCCTTACCTGGTGTGGTTCAAGGTAGATCATACCGCACCGACTGACTGTAGCAGGAGAAGCTTGTTCCAGATCTGCTGGCTCAAATATCAAACTCTGTCTGTTGTTCATTTGGATGATTTCACCACTCATCAAACACAACTAAAACAAAAAGCAAGCATTTAGTTGTGGTTAGAGCAGTTTTCAATCAAGTGTGGAACGTAATGAGGTAATTACTTTGGTTTTGGTTTTGTTTTGGTTTGGTTTTACTACGGTTTGAGATTGACCGAGTAGTCTAATTGGTACGTAATTTTTTTGGGTTTGGTTTTACGATAGTTGAAAATCGCTGTAAAAAAATCCTCCAGTGATTTAATGTAAGCTTGAGAAACCATCTATGCTTGGCGAAATTTAAGTTAGGCGTTAGAAACACACTTACAATCCATAACAAGTAGTCATATTAGAGAGTTTAAAATTGTTTTGCATCACTTTGAAATTCTTCAAAGAAGTATATATACGGTAAGATAACATTCCAACAACAAATGTTGCCCTTTTACTGATATCACTTTAAATTGTTCAGAGACAACACTGAATTGAATACGCAGCACAAGACACATTTTTTGAACAACAAAAAACACTTTTTATGGTTTTTAATCGCGTTTTCGAAAAAATTTTCAAAACTTTAATGTGGCTCTGAACCCTATGTACAGATTTTTTGAAATTTTGCCAAAAGTTGCGTCTTATCATGCTTATTAAAATTTGATAATATAAAAAAAATTTCACCGTGCCGTTTTTGTAGTATAAGCTTTAACGCTGTAATTAAGGGTTAGCAGGTCATACTGTTGTTATGGTAACCTATTGTGTCACGAAAATGGTAACAACGTGTTCACCCATCATTGGGCAGTTTTGTGATACCATGATTGAAGCATCAAGTGATGAAGTGTGACCCATCAAAATCTAACTGCTGGAAACTGTTTTGAGCCACCTTAAGCTGCAGTGTGACTTACTTTCTTGTTGTCGTCCAACACAGTATTCATGTTCTCAATCCACACAGCATCTACAGGCCCGTCAAAGATCAGCCACTTCCTGTCCTCTGTAGTGGACGACGCATGCTCTCTGAAGGAGTTAGCCAGAACACCGTCTGACCACTCGTGGGAGACTGGGTCAAAGCAGCCATACAGTTCACCCATGCTTATTGACTTGGGGTTGATAATCTTGTAAATCACCTTGAAGTGGAGATACAAATTAGAAAGTTTTCTTCTTTTCTTGATAGCAGGATTAACAGCAAGAAACATGAAAAATTAACTACATGCAGTAGTTAAGTTTAAGTTAAAAAGCAAGCAATAGTAAGTCAGAAGGTTCAAGGGGTCTAGAGCTAATATTGTGCCTCCTGCGAATGTTTTCAACATAAATCAACGTGTTTATCGCCAATATATTCAACCAAAATATACCCGGGATTTTGCTACCAATGTATTCAACAAAAAAAGCTTTGCATTTTCAAAATGTGAGTCTACTGCTAATGCAGTCAACAATAATATAGTTTCAATCTGAAGCTACTGCTTCATATATCAACTCCTAATGCATTTAATAAAAATGTTTGATTAAGCATCATGTATCATGCGGTGAACATCTTTAGTTAAGCCTATTACTTACCCTTTGGTAGGGATATCCTGCTTTTTGAAGATCTGACATTGCATCTGCAAGCACCTAAAGAGATCAACTGATCAGCAATGAAGCTATGTTTTGTTGCCAGTCATTTCTTTATACTGTACATAAGCTCGTCGGCTGTTCCTTTCTGTATCGTTACGAATAAACAAAACAACAAAAGACAGAGCAAAGATGGCAGTTCACCTTAAAAGCCATGGTCTTTCCTCCCAATGGATCTCCCACTATCATGAAACCATGTCTGACAATCATCATTTCATAGACCTACAAAGGACAAGCAATCATGAAATACAAACAATGCTCTCAAAATAACCCAGGACAGCTCACAACAAAACTGAGACAATTAAGTTTTATTTGCACGGAGGGACAGAGGAGAGAACAATTCTACAACGTGCTGCAAAAGAAAACATGACTTATTCAAGTTGTGAACAAAACTTACAACAAAAATTCGATAATCAAATGCAGGTTTCATGCAGTCATTAGACGATGAGTCGTTATACATACCCAACAAATAAAAATTTTACATGCGAAATATTACTCCCGTCAAGGAGGTTAAGGAACGTTTACAGTAAACATTGTATCTGTCAGTAAGTTACAAGGATTCAGGCGAACGTTGCTCTCAGACAACCTAAAACTCTCTATGATGTCATGCCGAAACATACCAAACTTTTAGAGTTCTGGTGCGTAGAAGCACTATGTCTTATTGAGTTTAGAAAATAATTTCTCGAAAGAAAGAAGTTTCATCTTTGTAGCGACCAAGAAAAATTTTATAAGTATCTGTTTTGTCGCTTGTCTTCGCGTTTTACAACTCCCATAAAAACTTGGTTTTGTTTCAGGCATCTTTTGAAAATGACTTCTACTGAGATCTAATCGTTACCATTGGTTGGATAATAAACCCTTACAAGAAACAAATAACACAAAAAAGTGTCACTTGTCACAGAACATACCTGTATGATCTTCTTGAGGAACCATTTTGTTGCCTGTAAGTTACGTATCTTGCAGTTTTCTCTGAGAGCGTCCATCAACACTCCATAGTCTGGGTTGGGCCAGCTGGTACCAGGAAACAAGTCCGAGATGATTCCTTCGAATAGAGGCACATCCTGAGGACAAAAGAAGAGATTTGCTCAAATATGCTTGAGCTGAACAGTTTGTTTCGCGTCGGTAAACCTAATGTTAGCCTACAATGCTCGTTTAAAAACAATAATACTTAAAACGCTTCCCACGTGGTCACTCTAGAGAGTTGAAAACTTTTTGTTTTCAACTTGCGACTAGATAGACTAAGAGGTGGATTTAGAAAACGATTGTGCTTTGTTAGACACCGGACAAGCAACCAAGTAAAGAGAACACGGCATAGAAGTATTTTACACCCATTCTACAAAAGTTGATAACGTCAATGACAATCTTTTAAGAATGAGTAGCTTAAAGTGGTCAAGTAATTCTTTATTAACAATTCTTTATAAAAGACATTTCTAATGCAGGTGATTTTTCTTCAAATCAAAGGAAACATCAAAATAACATTTGCTTACGCAGAAATAAGAAAAAGCCTCTACAGAGGGACTAATGCTGATGAAGTTTAAAAAATGGTCAGGTTAATGAAGAATTGTGAAAATTGAGAATGATAACACTTGAAATTTTACACCAAATATTCCAAGATTTTACAAACAGATTACAGTCAAACGAAGTGAAGCGTACCCCTCAAGATTACTTCAATGAATTGATTATTTGAAAATTGAACCCGCTAGTCGTTGGATCAAAAAATACGACTAACGGGTTCAATATTCAAATAATCAATTCATTAATGAAATCTTGAGGGGTATGCTACACTTGGTTTGACTGCAATAATTAATCAAACAAAATCAAGCAACAGTAAACTCTACCTGCGCCAAGAACTTAGCGAGGTTGACCTCAAGCACAGCTCTTAACATGAGTTCACCCTCATCATCATCTGGGTAACGCAGCTTCAGATTCCCAGCAGCGGTTAACACAGACTTGACCGCTCTCATGCCGTAATCATAATGGGACTGGGACGAGAGCTGCTCTGAACACAACTGGTAGGTGGCTACGATCTTCTGCGCCAAACTGCAAAACAACAAGAATGGTCAACAACAACTACAACGACAGCAGTACAAATTAATGGCGCTCTGTTATGACAGAGTGCAAAACACAAGAATAATCAACAACAACAGCAGCAGCAGTACAAATCAATGCCGCTCTGTTATGACAGACTATGACAGACTGCAAAACAAAAGAATAATCAACAACAACAACAGCAGCAGCAGCAGTACAAATTAATGGCGCTCTGTTATGACAAACTGCAAAACACAAGAACAATCAACATCAAAAACAATAACAGCAGCAGTCACATTAATGGCGATCTGTCATGACAGACCGCTCTTTTTCAAAGGCCTTACATACCCTAATGTGTTTTGATCGACTAACTTTCATGAATTCCACACGTCATAACACGATTGAAGAAATTAAAGCAGGGGAAATTCTTACGCATAAAGTAACTCAATGTTCCGAAACATATTGCTGGTTTTCATGTGACGTCATCAATTTCCAAAATAAGAAATTACCAATCCTTGTGAAGTTTTAGTTTCATCAGATGTAAGACCCTCTAATAACTTGATGTTTTGCAACGTTTAAGCCCGACAGGGTTCGTCAGTTTGTAATAGAGCACGTCGGAATTTACAAGTTTATGCGTTGCGTGACATTAAAATGGCGGCTCGATAAGGTTGTCGAGTAAGTCAAAAGGTGAGTTATTGCTCAAGTTTTTATTAACTAAACAGTTCTTGCTCTAGACAAAGTATTAATTTCAATGTATCGGAGCTCTAGAGTAATAACGTTTCGTTTCAATGGCAAAACTCAATGACAGATGTTTCTGTTACTTTACGGCCGCCATGTTTGTGTCCCTCCGAGGGGCACAAACATGGCGACACCATACAAAGCTCTATAAATTTGAGTGAAACACTTATCCGAATAACTTAGCGAGGTTATTGATATATCAATCATCTTTCATATCTCAGCTTCTTGACTTAATTCATTGAATGGTTACGATTTTTATTTTTGATGGCGTGACACTGCAAACCAGCCATATACGGACAATAACTGTTAAAGATTATTTTCGTTATAACTTAGTGAAACGTTTTGTCATTGGAAAACAGTTAATAAAATTACAGCCTGCCAACCGCGTCAAAAAAGCAGAGTATGTTTATTTTTATTATTTATTTTATTTTTGCACCAATCTCCCAGGTATTGCTGAGAAAAGACTAGCTTACAAATGAAAAGCTAACACTATTAAGAAATTAAATTATGAGTTCGAGATTTCTATTTCGTAATAGTTGACGAGGGCGCAGCCCGAGTCAACTATCACGCATAGAAATCGAGAGCGAATCTAATTGTTTTAGTATAATTCTACTGGTCGTTCAAAACTTTATCTAAATACTCTTCACAGACACCTCGAAAACGCAAAGAAGCGGCCGTCATTTTGTTAACAAGCGCACACTGCTACGCTACTCACTATCTATCACAGAAAAGATAGTGAGTAGCGCAGCCAATCAGAGAACGGAATTCGTGATAGAGCGCTAATAGATTTATACTAACAATATTTATGATAATATTTTAGCTTTTCATCTCCCAGGTAAATTCGGCCAATATAAGTACTACATAAGACACGATTCAAAAACTACTAATAGATTTTAAAAAAACATGGACTTGGAATAACATTCGAGGCAACAGCTAATGATGAATGAGACTGATGCATTTTACAACATAAGCGATAAATATCACAAGCGTATTTAAAGACGCTTATCACAATCTACCGTCAATGTTATACAATAGGTGCAACAGGGCACTAATTAAACTTCAGTGAGCATTACCTTCTTGCGTCTAAGAATCCCATGGAATAGAGAGAAATTTCACTGATTAACGCGTAATCAGGAACCATCATCGCCACAGTACGGAAAAGAACCTAGTAGTTTGAAAAAAAAAAGGCTTCAGTAACTTCGCGAATGAGAAAAAGTACTTTCCGATGTTTTGTTACAAATCAAAACTCTTCTTATATCTTCCTTTTTAACAGATGCAACAACAACATAGTAACAACTGTACTAATGTTAACCGTTATGTGGAGATGTGTTCTTTATTTTAGTTTGATTTTATTTTTGTTAGTTTTCTTTCCTTCTGTCTATGATTTTACTCTGCAGTCGGTCATAAATTTACAATTCTGCCTAATGAACTAATGCAAATATGAAAATACTGCAAGTGCAATTAACTTTTTTAAAACGGTCTAGTTATACAACAAACACGAGAGACAGTGTCTCATCACACTTCCTAACACCGAGAATACGACGCGCAGGGGAGCATTTTTGGACGAAGTCTGTGGTGTCGAAGACGGGATAAAACACTGTCTCGAGAGTTTTATATACTCTTCTCAATCGAAGATGAAACTAAGAGTAAACAGATCCTGGATTTCATAAATATGCACGTTTAAATTCTTAAGTCATTTTAACAACTCAGTTATCACGACTTGTCACTCTCGATAAACAAATATCAAAGGTCCAAGATTTATTGTAAGTTACCTTGAGATTGTCAGGCAGTTCCTGTCGTCCTGCATAACCAGGATTCATCGTAATAAACATTGTACAAGTTGGATTGAGAACAAGTTCGGTTCCTTCAAAGAGAAACTTCTGCTTCCTGTCTGCAATGGCCTTTTGAATTGTGTGAATCTGTTGTGCTACCACAGACAAAACCTGCCACCAAAAAAATATCGCAATTCAGACCTGTGATACTGTAGATAGCGCCTGGGTAGTACATATTTTGGACCAAAACTTCAATGTGCTTCATGGACTTTAAGGACCTATATCTTTAAAAGGGCATAAAACTTAAAAAATCTGGACTATAAGGCACCTTAAAAAATCTGTACATTTTGAGCAATGTTATAAATCATACTAGAACTAGTCATTTCAATAATGGAACTACATACTTCAAGTACCTTTCATATGCACCATTGAAGGCCCTTTAAGACCTTGAAGATGTTAAAATTTAACTACTTTCACGAACTTTCAACGTGGGTGCGAATCCCGCAGCAAACACATTTCAATAAGCTACGGCTAAATTCACAGGTCTAGTTCCAGGACTTTGTTTTAGCCGTGTGAAAAGAAAAGGTTTCCACACGAGGCCTTTTCTCTGTTTGACCTGAATTGGTCATGTGACTTACCTCCAGCTCAATTCTGTTGAACTCGTCAAAGCACGCCCAGCATCCTGCCTGAGCTAATCCCTTAAAGAATTTCCCCATGGCTTTGTAGTCTAGTCCATCAGAGCAGTTGAATACCACGCACTGAAAATGAGAAGTAAAATAACACTGAAGTCCCTGCGTTTCAAAACAGATCTTCTGTTATTTTATTCACAGTTCTCCTAGCCCTTTGAAGTGAGCATCATTAGTGGTATGCTACTATAAGACAGTGTTGGATAAAGCTCACAGTATTTTTCCAGCCAAATGAAATTATCGTGTATGGGGAGGTAAAGTGGTACACAGATTACTTTATTGGTATGGGTTGACGTTGACGTGTTTCACCTAACTACAATAATATTAACCATTCAAAAGAAACTATATATCAAGTTATAACAATATCCTTTTAAGCGCTCCCCCCCTCCCCACTTTAAGCTTTACTGCCAACCAACTTCTTTATACAAATACTATTTGATTTCAGTAAGCTCGATTAACTTTTCACCGATTATTCTGGGTGAATTTACCTAATTTTCTGTTTCAATTATCTTTTTTTCTTTGCAACTAAGATATTTTTTTCTATTTTGGTAATTAAGTGTGCGTTGCTGTAGTTCAATAAAGGCCACGCTTTACTGAATGTGAACATGTTTATGCGAGTTCGAGAGAGCAACAAACCTGTTTAGCAACAGCCTTGGCCAGATCTTTACAAGTTTCAGTTTTGCCAGTACCAGCAGGTCCCTCAGGAGCACCGCCAAGATTCAGTTTAATGGCGCCCATCAGTGTCCTGAAAACATGAACACAAAAGTTCTTATAAAAATGCTACTTTGCTCCGTTGATGTTATGTAAGTGAATGTATGAACGATCATACATTTGAACTGCGGAGAAAGATATGAAGGCATGACCGATTATCGCAGTTATACACAGAACTTAAGCAGTTGTGAAATTAAAATATAAGATCTTTCATATATTCACTTGTATCTTCGCTGGGTATATGTTTGAAATTTTCAGGTGGGGAACATTAGGACCTGTTTCCGTCAAATACTTAAAGAATGACCTAAACCAACATGGCATATCCTGATATGAGATTTTTTTTCTCACCGACCACAGTATAAAGCAAGAAACACGAAAAGATGCAAAACAGATTACTGAGTTCCCTTGGATACGTAAACAGGTCTCAACAACCAGACTGGAACCTGTACGAGCCTTAAGGAAATGGTTTTTGGAATAAGATCTCATTTCTTTTTTTCGCAAACAAACCTGTAACATCTGTCCGTGAGAGGCGTGATGACAAGGCGACCACTGTTGCCGAGATACTCATAGCCATAGTCGATACTGGTTGTTATCATCCTCACTATTGTCTGCTTCTCTTCAAAGTAATATCTCAGCTGTGACAGCCACTGGAAATCATTGCCACTGTTTACTCCATCCTTGTACATCTTTGCGACTACATCACGGGCTGACAATAACAAATAATAGAATATTAAAACACGAGAAAGGACTACTTTCTTTACTGTTTATGATGTTTTAGGAGGACTTGTCTTTATCTCAAATTCGTTAACTCATTACTAATTCATCACGTTTAAACAAAGGAAATCATGACGTGACGGTGTTTGGATAACTCATCTTAATTAGCATGGATTTTTACGATTTTATTTCTTCGTTTTCTCCTTACATTTAGTTTCGGTTGAGAAGATATATCAAACACTCAAGGCTGTGTTTGACCACACTTCCAAACACTATGAACTTCGTTAAAAATACTCCGCTACGTGTTGTATTTTCAACTCTCTTCTCGGTGTTTGGAAATGTGGTCAAACACGGTCTTCCGGGTTTGATATATTACGTAAAGGTAAAGGTTTCCCACTCACTCACTTACTAAACACTTTTATAAACAATAATCTAATATCCAATATTAAAGGGATACTACCACCATTTTAAGCACGATTTTGGAAATCTCAAAAACAAATATCGATCATTGGAAGCTGAGCAATAATGGTTTTATTATATAGAGCAATACTCGACAAATGATTAAAACCCATTAGGAAGTGAGGATGGCTAACGATGGCGAGGATTGAGACGAATTGCGATATGGATTTTTGAAAAAGCATCAGGATGTCCGTTTTTCAAAGGTTCAAGTTTGGCTCGAAAATCGTTGAAATTTTGCAAAAATGTTGCTGCAGTGTGGACATTCTTCAAGAAATTGCTTCTAATCATTTAGTCAGAACTAATTGAGTTCTTATTACATAAATTTAGGGACCATTTTGTGAATTTAAAACAGTTCTAAGCAAATATATCGTGACGGTGTCCCTTTAAGATTTGTTGTTATAAGAAAGGCACTAGGCATTAACAGTCTATTACCATGAACGTCAATCACAGTGAGTGCACCAAGCGTGATCCTGATACCAGCGTCCAGTTTCCCTCTGACAAGGGCCACAATGGTCTCAATCTGGGAATTTGACTTGGCTAAATAGTTCTGAAAATAACAACCCAAAAGTGACAAGAAGATTGTGTCAACCATCATTCAATAATCATGGCTAACAGGGATATCTTCTTTTGGCTTGGACGATCCACTACAACATGTGCATTTTGAGTTGTTTACGAGATAATTTGTCTCCATGGTTTGCTTAATTCTGGACTTCAGGCAGTTCGAAACACAAGTGCAAAGTGTGCAAGTTTTCCCCACTGGCACATCTACGATGTATGTAAGTAACAAGTGTGGTCATAAGATATGGCAATACTTCACGAAACAACAAAAATATGTAGATCTGTAAACAAAACTGTAGGGGTGAATAACCATACCTTCAAACCATCTTTCTCCAAAATCGCTTGTGACACTTCTGAGGTCCAAAAGATACCACTACAAGCCAAAATGATCTGCAGAAAATGATTATCGTTGTTACTTAAGTAAAGTAAATACTATTTGTTAAAAACCACCTCGGTTTTAATTTTGCAATTTTGTTCAATCTGTTATTGACATGTAATACTTAGTCTCGCTGCATATGGAACTTGAAATGGTTGCATGAAATGCACCAAACTTTGCAACAGCGACGGTAGGTCTGGAATTAGCAGCATTGTGTGCAATGGGAAGTTAATTATTTTCCTAGCGAGCCATCAAGCAACTAAGATAGAAACCTGACTAATTCAGGTATAGAGGCAAGACCAAATTTCCCCACAACCTTGGAACAAAGTGGTTTGATTTAGCAAAGAACACAAATGTTGCAAAATGTTGAGAAGGAAATTACAACATGCCTCCAATAAAAATCAACATTCTTCTGCAACATTGATAGCAGTAATGTTGGGGAAGAACGTAGGTAGAATGATGCAAAAAGTTTGTGTGCATGGATTGAGTAAATAACAATGAGAGACAAAAATCAAAGCACTTGTATCCATATTTGCAGAGAACTGGTGAATGTGACAACAAAATGACAAACTTGGTGTTTAAATTAGCCACATGCTGCACCCAATGGTATGATAAATAGTTGCAATAATCTAGTGATTATTGTTTGACTTTTTGCATTTTTACCTGCCCAGGCCACTCCTGGACCCACTTGCCCCTGGGGGTCTGGTAATAAGCATTCACTGCATCCTCTGTGACTTTTTTCAAACTGTTGATCATCACTTCTTCAACTTGAATCAGCCACTTCTCCACCATTCCCTATAAACCAGCAATGCAAAAATCTGTAATTAATAACTTGACTTATGCCCACTGCAGAATCCCAAAAAGGCAATTAATTAGTGTCCAGCGTATACAACACACGTTTCATAGAAAGGCAATTGCAACTTTGACCCTCTTTCTTTAATAAGAGACAGTAAGCTCAAATAACTGGTAAGCTCAATTAACCACTGATCCTTAAAACAGTATTACCCTGAGTATAACCAATCAAGTCAAAACTACACTGAGTCATTCTTTGGTGTAGTGCCATAAGTTTTTGCTATTTGTAATTGTAAAATGTAATTTCACATTGCTTTTTTAATTTGTAACTTTTACATGGCATTTTTGACAACAGAAAAGATTAATTAACACCACATAATTTCAAGAAGAAGAATCTATTTCTAAAACAAATTCTAATTATTTTAGTAATGTAATTTCAATTATTTTTGTAAATATTCATCTTAAACATTTTAGTGATGTAGGTTCTTTCTTGCTTAGTGTCCCAAACTAGTCCGCTTGGGCTAGGCTAAATAACTTGACACTTAAATAAAGTTTCTGATCTCATGTTATCTTGATCCTGTAAATAAAGGCGTCAAGTGCTAACATGACATACCTTAGCTTTAGCTGGGATGATTTTACTGGAGAAAGGTACAGTTTCATTCTCTGCGCTGATCATTCCCACAACCTCTTGATCTTCAGTGAACTCTAGTCTTGCTATTCCTTCAAAACACTTCTTCAAATGCGGCTGAACTCGCAGAGGATCCTTGGTTTCTGACAAAATCTCCAGCAACTCATCGTTCGACAAGAAGAAAAACCTTTGACATAACACGCATTTTCAAAATCACGCAAATGAAGTATCTTCATACACACTAAACTAATTCTTCCTTCTATTAAAATGTCTTGAGAGATTGGTGAAGAAAAATTTGATTAAGAATAAAAGCGCAAATCAACTTGTGACACAAGCTACTGAAAAAGAATACCGCTGAAATCAAATCCATAACTCCTGCAGACCAGTCGGAGGTAGCCTGTGTCACAGGATGCCAAATATTAATTTCTCGTACTTCGAATTTACCATCATTTCTTCAAACAAAAACTTATGGCTACTTAATAACAAATTATTTTATCATTTACAGCTGCAATTAGTTTTATTTCTGAAGTTAACTAGAAGGACAAATGGTATGGCAACACATTAACCTGATATTATTTGATTCTTATTAGAGGACCTACAACTCTTTAAAGCGTTCTGAAAATTCTCTACTTGTTCCACAGACGTCAGGCTGCAATCATAATTTTACCTTGGAAAGAACAGTTGCTTCTTTTCGAGATAAGCATTAAGACCCTTCTGAATTTCCTCCAGCAGTTGATTTGATTCATTTAGCCTTCCCAGCATGTTAGGCTGCGCAGTAGCAGCGAGAACTTGTGTGTCTTTAACCTGAAAAGAAAACTCTGAGTAAGTCTAATAGCTGGATATGAGAATCTTGCAACATTTCTAGTAACTATTAACCAGTAATTTGTCTAATTCCTTGGCAGAACATTACTGGTCAATTATTAGAGTTGTCACCCCCATCCATCAAACTCTCTGTTTTTAACGTCCTTTCATTCAACTGCCTTTCATCTAAACAGCAAAACACGGTAGTATCATTACATTCATTCTAGGTTATATTTCATTCTCGTTCTAAGTGGAAGGTGAAGCGAGCGTCAGGCACAACCCATAAAAAGCAGGAAATGTATGGAAAAACAGTAGCTAAGGATTCGCTTACAGCTTCAGTCATGATGTCTTTCCAGTAGCTATCCACAATTCCAAACTTTCTTCCCTCTTCTGGCATCTGTGCCATGATATCCTCAGAACTGAAAATTGGCTCCAGGTATAACCATGTTGCCTGACACTGCAATAAACAAATAGACACGTTTCTCTTCCTATTTTCTTCTTGACCGTACAGAGAGATGATCCTGCCTGGATTGTCTGGACAGGTTATCTCCCTTTACAAGCCACTACATGTAGCATGCATTAGGTATCAAGGGTGCAGGACCTTAGTTTAATTCTATTTCAGTCTATTTCTATTAATAGAAACAGACTGGAATAGACTTAACCGCAGTTAATTAAAATTACTCTGAATAAGAAACACTGTCCTGCTATTAAACGCTTCGCCGTTTTCAAGACTGTAAATACATTTCTCAACCGATGTTAGATGTTAACGCAGTCTTTTTAATCTTTTGATGTCAAAATGAACTTATTTTGCGGTATCCTCGGGCATTCCAGGGCTTTGCAATAAATTTCAAGCACTGCTTATTCAATTTGAATTTCAAGGAGTTTTCAAGGAGAAAATCATTTTCAAAGAGTTTTGAAAGACCTAGTAGTTTTTCAAGGAGGTTAGTGTTTCAGGCCCGTGGGAACCTTATATTTACTGGTTCATTTATGGCACTAACAAATGGTGGTCTCTGTAGCGTGAAGTGACTGCAATTATTGCTATTTTCCGTGGATGGGAAAATAGCTCATTTCACTTACACCAGCATTTTATCTACTTGTCCTAACAATTGCTTGGTACTAGTTACATCATGTTTAATCAAACAGCCATAAAAGCCTGGCCAAAATTTTCACTTTCAGATATTTCAGGCTCATTCTGAAATCGAGCGAACCCCACATTCCAATCTATCACATACTAAAAACGTTAAACTATTTAATTGAACTGGATTCTGGCACTTTCATTCCAAACCACAAACCTTGAGCCAAGCGTCAATGATATCCTGCATTTCAATTAGCCTTTCACACCATTCCTGCCAGAAATCAAAAAGCGTATAGTGTTTAGGGAAGAAGTAAACGCCTTGGCAAAAATGCAATAATATAAATTACGTAACATGTGGAAGAAAAGTGTCCCTTGGACATAATTTGGCATAAATGGAAAGGATGGTTATTATGTCATTATAGGCCCGGCAATTGTCAGTTGTTATAAAGACAGACTTCAGGTTTGATTTTGAAGACATAGAAGTAATATATCAAACACGAAAGACCGTGTTTGACCACATTTCCAAACACCGAGAATAGAGTTGAAAATACGACGCGCAGCAGAGTATTTCTGATGAAGTTCGAGGTGTTTGGAAATGTGGTCAAAGACTGTCTTGAGGGTTTGATACATCTTCTCAATCGAAACTAAAACAAAGAAGAAAATGGAGAAATAAAATTGTAAAAATCTATGCTAATTAAGATCGGATATCCAAACACCGTCACGGTCATGATTTCCTTTGTTTAAACTTGATGAATTATTAATGAATTTGAGAACGTTGTTTCCGAAGCACAAAACTTAGACATTTCCTTGTTGTGTACATATATGATCTTTTGTATGTTCACTTAAAAAATTGATAATGTTCAATCTCTGCAACCCTGTCTCAATCCTGGCTACACTGACATGTAGCTAACTTCTTTTCCATGATTGCTGGTTTCCTTGCAACCTTCCTTAGGTTGTCCTTGTAGGTTCTTCCTTTGTCTACTTCATTTATTGTTAATACCTAGTATATATACTGTGTAGACATCAGATGTCCAGCAAAGACTTTAATTTAGCAAACCTTGATGTCTGCCTCAAACGGTTTTATGAATGGAGAACCACTCATCGTTTGTGCTTTGACAATGTGATCATCAAGCAACAATTGGATATCGTCCACAGCTGACAGGATAGACACGCCCTGTTGAATAAAGTACAACACATGATTTAGTCAACCAAGTGAATACGTCCTACAAATTGTAGAAATCATACAGAAAATAGAAATAGGAATGGAAAGATGAAACGATAGAGGAAGGGGAGTTACAAAGACTTGCAAAGTTCTGTTCGTAATTGTGTCCATCTTCATAAACTGTTCTATGCCCACTTACTGAGTCTCTGTACGGTGTGAATTCAAAGTACATGTCCTTCCATTCAACCTTCATCTTCTCCATGGCTTTCTCCAAACCAAACTCTTTACTGGCAGCACCACTTATCTCATCAAGTCTACAAGGAAACAAATGAAAATTAAGAGCAACAAGTTTCAAATGTTCTAGGATTTGGTAGAATGGCAACATGTACAAATTGCACACAGGAACACTTGGAGGAGAGCTCTTTAAAAAAATTACGAAACGTAGAAGAAAAACACTGTACCCTAACGGGGAAGTACAATATTTTCATACTTCTACATAAAAAGGAAAAATCCTTACTTTTCTGTGAACTTGTGAAGATTGTATTCCAGCATGTTGCAGAGGGATGTTGACGGTTCAGGTTTGATGTCAAATCCAACAACCTCACTCATCTGTAATAAATATCCAAACATCTCATGAGAAACCATAAAAGGTGAATATTACTCCTATTCTAGACAGTTTAGGTACTAACATTTTCATGAAATATAATCAAACTAACAAAACATTGTCTTTTACAGATACCTGTTCCCAATGCCGTTCTCTTAATCCAGGATTGCAAATAATTTGCAACAGCGGAATGTGAACTTTGAACTTGTCAACCTTGCTCTTGACGCTGTCAGCCACTCTGCGGGGTCCTGGAGCATCACTGAATGTTTTGGTCAGTTTCAACACTGTTCTGTACATGCTGCCAATTTCTTCTTCGACTTCTTCTGAGTTAATGTCAGTAAATGGACCTTTTAAAGCAGGAAAGAGAAAAACAGTTTATGCGTTCACAGTGTGTGTGTCAAAGGTAAATTTTGTGACATTGAAAAACCTCTTAAATTTTAAACGTAATGACTGTACACCATTTATCCCCATTCTTGTTTATATCAAGCCTTTTGCAAACATTGCAAGCATTGTTTGCATATCGCTATGATAATTCAATAGCAGGAATTGGAATAACTCACGAATTGAAAGGAAAATATTTCAGTTATCAACTATGTGCTAAGAACTGCCACCTGCAATATCTATTACTTCTAAACAACTTGCCTCGTTGTTGTTTTGTTTTGTTTTTTTTCAACACTTCATTTATCGGAATTTTACGACGAAGTAAAATACTGAATCTTACCATTAAGCCAAGCTTCATTTTTGTTGTGGAAAGATAACGCTGTTCTCCACAACTTATCGTAAGGCTCTTTGTACGCAATCATCGTTTGAAGTATCGGGAACTGTGTCGCCTCAAACTCCAACAATTCTTCTTCAGTATTTACTTGCTGTAACACCAGATACGTTGTATTACTAATTTATCAAATATACAAACATTTAACGTATATCAGGCCAAGTCTGTTGAACACTCTCAACAAAATATCCAAGTAATATCAGAGACCCCATCATGGAGGGGCTGAGCATCCCACATCCCATTAATGTTTTGCCTAAATATTCCGCATTCCGTTTTTTGCAGTTGCAACAATTAACGATTTTTCCACGCTATATCTAGCTGGATGACATTTCAGGCTACTCGATATCCGTTTCATCTGATCCAAATCTCCCATATTCCTTAATTTTTCCCCAAATATCCTGTATCCTGTTAATTTTTTACTCAAATATCCCTTATCCCGAAACCCCCAATAGGGTCTCATCAGATAAATACGAGGTATGTCATGGAGGGCACATGTTGAAAAATGTTGCCCAAAGTTTTCAAGTTCATTGTCGCCAGTGGTAACTGATTCTAAACAGCCTCCTTCCTTCTGGGTTTATTGTTGCCTCTTTGATGTTTTAAAGTTTGCCAGAAATTTAAGGCAACTTGAGCATCTCTAGACGTATTGTAAGTTGATATAGCATATAGCTTATTTACTGAAAAAAATATCTGCAGTGAGACAGGAATATGCAGATATTTGTCAGTAGTAATACGCTAAAACGTGGAATGAACTTAAATAATGTAGGACACATCCCAGAGAGTAAAAATAAATAGAACATACGATGAGCTCCTCCTGTGCTCTCTTTAGTGCATCCTCAAGTTCATCAAGCTTCTCGACGTTCTTTTTCATTTCATCAGCTGCCATAATCTGAAGTTAAGAGGTAACCCAAGTTTACATTTTAAACGAATTATAACAGAAAAACGACAAAGGGTTAGTTTATATTATCAGCTGATCCAACGTCTGCCTAAAAACGTCAGTTAGTAGTTACCTCCTTCTTCCTGAAGGCTTCAACTTCTTTGTTGTATCCATTAAGTTTATCTTCAAAAGCCTTGACCCTGCACAAAAAATTGATATTGCTTTGGAATTAAAACATATCCCTTTATGACAAAGTTCCCTTAACAGCAAGAAAGCTCATCTAGAAGACCCACTTCAAATATTAGAACCCTGCTTATTTATCTACATTACGTTTGTAAAATGAGAATGAAAGATATGTCAATAACAACATTTTAAACAGCTTCAAGATAAAAAGACAAAAACAAAATGCTGAGGAGTGCTCACTGTTTTGCAAAGAACTTGTTAAATATTATGAAGGTGCTTGAGGATCATCTTTGTTAGAAACAGAATGCAAAGAAATAATGCCTCATAATGGATCATAAAGGAGCATTCCAAATATACATTTTCAAATAATAAACTGACAACAAATTTCACAAACCACTGTTACTAACAACTTTCGATTGCCATACTACACAACTGTTAGGTGAAACCGTTTATTTGCACTTAGCAAAAATAGTCCTGTGACGTGACTACATGTATTTCGAATTGATGCCAGCATCTCACATTGAACAATTTAGCTACTTTACAAGACAGTTGTATGGAATGTAACCAGAGTCACCTTGAAATTGGAACATTGCATTCAATTAATCAGAAACGGGCCACATTATAGAGTATCACTTACTTTCTCTTAACCTCGTCCATAGCCAAGTCCTTCCTGTGTCCAATCCGGTTTTTGCTGAGTTCAAAGATTTTCTGAATGTGCTCAGGCCAATGAAACACAGTGCTGTTCAACTTCAGGTCTTCATCTGACATAAACATGTTAAAGCCGTTTTGAAAATGCACTCATTAAAAGGTAATTAAAAGTAAAAACAGTGGCTTCAGAAAGCCCTAAAGTATGGTTAAAATTTAAAAACCTCGGAAAATTTCTTGTAGACTTACAAGGCAAGAAAAATATACTGAAGGGGAGCTTGAAGAGAGCTGTATTTAGTGTTTCACAGTATGTGACGCAATCTACCTCCCGTTTTCCTAAGTTAGTCTTTCACCAGACGTTTATTTTTTTGCCGTCTGTTATTTTTCTTTGAGCATTTAAAAGGCTAACAAATTGCATTTAGACAGTGTATTTTTCTTTGAGCATTTAAATGGCTAACAAATTGCATTTAGACAGTGTGTGATAACGGAATAAAGTATTCCACTTTCTTCAAAGAAACACCAAATATTAATGCAAAATGAAAGATCAATGGGAACTAAAAACAACCCTCAATACTCGCATTATTTTAAAGATGAACTTCAAAGCTTTCTTTACTGAAGTTGACAGATTTTCTTTAATTTGGACTGAGAGAATTTTGTGTCAACCTAAGACATTTAATGTGACACAAAGAGGTCTGTCATTCTTGTCACCACAACTTCAAAATTGTTAGGAATAAGTTATCATGATAAATGTAAAATTGCTCAATGCCAGGGGATAAATATATGGGCTATAATATCTCACATACATGGAAGAGTAGCATAATCAAGTAAGAACAGAAGCCGCTCTCCAGCCTCATCAACAGCAGTCTGCAAATTGACGACAGTGACTGAACTGGCATTCTCTAAGAACTGTGTCAGTGCTACCAAGTCACTTGTGTTATCTGGCATCTCTTGCACCTTGTCTGATATCTCATCGTAGGATTTGCACAGTCTGAGGGAGAAAAAGAAACTAATGATTATTGTTGTTTGTAACCTTTATTTCCAATAGTAATGATTTAAACACCGGAATGGGCATAACATATAAACATTTTCTAGCACAATTCAAGATTATGCCAAAGTTTGAATGAACTTTTTCAAACTGTGTGTGAATTCATCTCAAGCATGGTCTTAATTTTGTAACAGCACAGTGTGCAAAGATAAGTCATTAGAGTATTTTGTGACCTGGTGAGCTATGTTGTTAAGTTAAATGATTCCTCAAAACTCATCTTGTCTTGAATAAATCCCAGTAATTAAGGTTATACTCTCAAACCCACATTCAGAAGCATGTACACGACACTAAGGTTGTTGAATTTTTGAACATGTATGGTGCTTGTAATGAGAAATGGCCAATTTCCTCTATGAGATCTACCTTCAGGGAATCATGGTAGTTGTATTCGTCATCTGAGACTGGATATTTGTTTTGATGAATGCAACTACCAGGATTCCCTCTAGGTGCATCTCATAGAGGAAATAGGCCATTATAGTTTTTCTAGCACTCAAGCATACCCTCTGTTCTTGTCCCTGTTCTGATCCACTACATATTGTATCATTCTGTCAGCCAGACGTGCAGCACGAGCAGACAGCTCCTGGTTGACAACATCACAATTCAAGCAAAGCATATTCAGAGGAACAGTGATGTGTAGTGAAGCAATCTCTTTGGAGAGGTTTTGATAAGAATCGATTTTCTGCAAAAAAAGAAAATATTTTAAATTTAAATCTGTTCCGTTAACCGAGTGATAGGAGAAACTGAGACAAGTCAAAGTAGTACAGAGAATAACCCAAACATCTGTAAGATGGACTAACTAAAAGCATTGCAACCACTTTGGATTTAATGGGAGTTACACAACAATGCAGTCACACGCATTTTCACACATGGATGGAAAAACGAATTGAGAAATTAAAACACCTTTCCCAGCCTACAGAATAAGGAGGACAGGTGATGCTCAAGTGCAAAGCCACAACTGTAATATTTTAGTTGTATTTGTTAAACAACAAAACAAGAGACAACTGCCCAAACAAAGTAAACTGTACTCGCTTCTCGTGATATTTGTCCTTTTCACACATTCACACTACTACATTCACACATGCATATCCACACTAGATTTAGGCATGCATTCACACTACATTCAATTTAGATAATGGACAATATGGCTAATTCTATTTAAATCTGGGTATTTACTGATGCTCTAAAGTTATTATCTTAATACCTTGGACAATGCTAACAAGACAGGCTCATCTTGAATGAAAGTGTTGATTTCTGTGTCTGCCTTGTTGTTCAGCAAATCCTGATATTTCTTGTAAGTGTTCAGATATCTTTGACAAAAGTAAAGATCGATCAATGATGTGATAAGAAGCATGAGTTGTATTTGTGCAATCATCACTCAGTTGTAAACATGTGATTGTTAAAAAAAAGTTACTTGTAATTGAACAAGAGCTTTGTGAACTAACCATTATTTAAGTCAGTCTTTTTTTAAATCAATATCAATTACATAGTTAATTAAATGTCCTTATTGCAAACATGTGATTGTGAAGATAATAAAAATAAACACAATAAAAATAAAAGACATCTCTTATTTGCAAATATTATATCATTTTATAATGTGAACCACTACACCACTACCCTGTATCTTTACCCCACAGAATGTCATATTAAATCTCCTTTTCCTTTACTCTACACTCTTAAAAAATGCGATGTAGCATACACATGTAGCAACTTTTCAACATTCCTTTATAAATGGAGGAGGATAAGTAAGAATTTTGACTCTTGTTCAAAATTGCAATGCATAACTGATGACGGCATGGGCCTGAGCTCTTTCTACTCTGCATCTGTCCCATGCACTGTTTATAGAAATAGCTCCTGGGATAATTTGCCAATATCATAATAATAAATTATAATTATGCATACTTTTGAGGGCCCACAGTGTTGAGTTTAAAAACATCCACTGCCTGATCCATGTAGTCCTGAACTAGGGCTTCGTCAACATGTACTGAGCGTAGGAACAACCTCTTGTCTTTCATATCAGGAAACAACTCAATTTCAACCTAAGTAAAGAATGAAATATGTAAATTGTTTCTTTGTTAGTACTTGCTTCTGCAGCACTACATGTATAATGTGATGTCATATCAATTAAAACTGTGATCTCAGGTATTAACCTTTATTTACTGAAGTATATCTATATATATCAAACTGCCCCACTACAGGTTTTGTCACAGTAAAGAATATATATACTTTTTGGAAGGCTTAAGATCTGAAGTGGTGCTAAATAGTGGAAACAAAATAATATTATTTGTCTAATTTGTTGTCATGTCTAAGTGGTAGCTCTGTATATCCATGATAGGGATAATAAAATATATAAATATATAAATATCTTGATTGACCACTCCCCCAATGGGGCTTTTTAGGTCCAATGGAAACAAATGATGAAACAAATAATGGACATATGGCTGAAAATCCCAACTGGTAGGAGGCAGACCAGTTGGCTATTTACAAACATGGCCACGTACAAATGTATTTACAAATCTGATGGCATACATGATATCACTACATCATGCTAGTACTGGAAATGGCAGACATACCCTTGGTAGATCCTCTGCATTTTGAACAATATCTGTCAACAATCTCAGCAAGATATCTCGTAGTTCTCTGAATGGAGGATCAAATGTCAGCTTCCCACTCTCAACCTTCAGCTGCACAACCATAATCTGATAAACAAATAAACTTGTCAAAGCCACAATTCATCACAACACCAAGTGATCTGATCTTTAGAATTTCAAAATCTCCCCTAAGTGACAACCTTTCATAAGCAGCCATACTTGACTCTCAATACCAGGTTCACATGTTTAGGCTTCTATGCAGATTGGATTTATGTTAACTGGAAAAAAATTAAAACAGTTTCATATTGATATTTTTGTGAAAGAGCCAGTATTATCTGAAACAACAGAGGAAGAAACTGGCTTATAACTTTTCAGAGTAAACAAAAATTTAAACCACAAAACAGATGGTTGCTTCCAGAAGGGTCAATTGATGTTACTGGTATTGAAAGGCATTTCATAAAATTATATACAATAGTTCTAGCTATACCATAAAATTTTAGGAAAATAAATTATCATTGTTAATAGCATTTTTCTATACTTGCTCTAATTGACAACATGTTTTTAAAATATTTTCAGTAAATAAACTAATAATCTTTGAAATATCAATATTGACCTTACATTTAGCTCCTATGAAAAAATAATCTAAGAGCCAGACAAATCTACTTCAATAACTTAAGTCATTTGTTGTTCTTTTTGTTAACATAACATTGGAGAAGAAAATATTAGTCAGAGAAAATAAGCAATTAATTGAACAAGAATATTTGTGATAAATACAATGATATAATAATGTAAGCATCCTGTTTGAAACAATTTTCCAGAAAACAAGCCAACTAGTATTGAACAAACTTATGAAACAAATATTCAAAAATAGTTATTGAGAAACAATGGCCAACTAAGCTAACTGTATTTACTAGGTTCAAGCCCAGTGGCCAGCGCTTTCCTCATATTTTCAAAAATAAGACAACCATTGTTTAAAAAAATTAAAAAGTAACAAGCCTTGATAAAACACTTTCAAAAATTACGCAGAAAAACATGCCACCTGGTATTGAACAAACTTATGAAATAAATATTCAAAAACAGTTATTGCAAAATATTTCTGTTCAATAACTTTCCAAATCATTGTCCTAAAAATATGGAAAATGTTAGTGAATGAACATTTCAGTAAAAAAAAAATTGAATAATCTGTTGTTATTGCTTAAAAGGTTAAAGTTGTCACAAAAAAATCTGAAATAAATGAATAAGTATCAAAAAAACAACCTAGCAGTTATTGAAAAAAGTTCTGACTTCAGAAAATATGCAATACAATAATGGCTAAATGTTAAAATGAGATCGGCTTAAAGTAAATATAAAATATTTGGAAATAAGCGACCAGTTATTAAAATATTTTAGGAAATAAGATAGTAGCACCCTGCTATTACTATTATGAAAAATTACATAATATACACTGTAGTTGTTGAAGCTACATTTGGGATAAGGTAGCGGCAAAACATTATCAAAATTGAGGCAATAGTTACTAAAACATGCCACAGAAAATAAGGTAACAGTTTTTTAAAAAAAATGTTTGGGGTTATAAAGCAAATATTTAGTTTCTAACTTACTACTACCTTACAAAAAACAATATAAAAGGCAAATTTCACCTTATTACCCAAGAAATTCATTAAATAAGAATTTTCTTATTTTCTTTATACTTCTTTAATAGCTAATATTCATCCTTTGGAAAACATGATACAAGTATGGTGACTATTACATTGTCTTTCAAACCTTATTATTTTGTCATTTCTAACTGTCAGAATAGATGGCAAAAATAACTCCAACATGTTTCAGATAATATTTTAAGATTTTAAGATTTTTCTAATACCTCCATTGCAGCACCTTTTTTTTACAAACCTTGAAAGTTCATCTTCCTCAAATGCCCTTTTGACAACTAAATGCTCATTTTCAAGACAACACAAAAGTTTACTTTTCGAAAAATATTTCAGAATTATTTACAACCCTTTGGCAAACACTAGTTGTTGAAATAGTATTTGAAGAAAAAATAGTTCTTCAAACAATATTCCTAAAGTGAGCATATGCTTTTAGATAGCTGAGACTGAAATGTGTGTTAACTAAAATTCTTAGCTGGTAGCTATCTAAATATTGTACATGAATATCATTAAATAGTTTTGAAAAATAAAAAATTTAGAGCATACTGTAGTTCCTAACAAAGAAGTTTGACAGGTAAGTAATTTTTATCAATAAATATTCCAGAAAACCAAATGGTTTTTGAAAGATTCAGAAAATAAGCTAAGTAAATACTTTTTGGGGAACTAAACTACACGGAAAATTAAAGCCACTTTTTTAATATGAATAATCTATCACAAATTTAGTTGTCATAAAGTTATATATGCATTCCAGTGATCTATTAGTCTAATAGTCATCAAAATCATATTTGGAATTCATATTTGAGGAAAATATTAAACTAGTCTAAAAGTTTTTGAAAAAAATATTTCAAAAAATTAAAAAAAGTAAATTAAGCTTTCACACATATTTTTCAAATGAAGCAAAACATGACATTCCATAACTGTAGGCTCATATTCCAAAATACATGTCTGAACATTTCTGAAACAACTGTAGCCTAATTTTTCCAAAACATTTAAATGATATATATTTATGTACTAACATTGTGATGGCTACAACGGATTAGCTCACTTTCCTAATATTTTTCTCACAGCGGTTCTACTTAAGTCATAGGAACATTATTACATAATTATTTTATCAAAAATTTCTTAACTATTAGATATCTAAAATATTTTGAAAAATAACTCATTTGGCTTTCAAAAATTATGTATGAGGAAACTAACATTAGTTGTTGAAATAATAATTATTTGAAGAAAAAATAGTCTTCAAACAACATTCCCAAAGTGACCATATAGATAGTTGATACTGAAATCTGTGTAAAAATTCTTAGCTAATAGCTATCTAAATATTGTACACAAATAGCATTAAATAGTTTTGACAAATAAAAAAAAATAGAATATAAGTTAACATACTGTAGTTCCTGACAATGTAGTTTGCAAAGTGAGTAATTTTTATAAATAAATATTCAAGAGCACCAAACGGTTTTTTGAAAGATTCAGAAAATAACCTTATAAAATAAAAATTTGGGGGGGACTTAACTACAATGAAAATTTAAGCCACTTTTTAAATATAATCCATCACAAATTAGTTATCATTCATGAAGGTACATGTAAAAATGCATTTCAGTGATCTTTTAGTCTAATAGTCATCAAAATCATATTTGGAAAAATTCATATTTGAGGAAAATAAACAAGTCCAAAAGTTTGAAAAATATTTCACAAAACTAAATACTGTACATGCAGCTATCACCCAGTCGCACATTTTTATAATGAAAATAACGTTACATTTAGTAACTTAACGCTCATATTCCAAAATACTTATGTCTGAAACATGTTTGAAATAATTGTAACCTAATTTCCAAAAACATTTAAATGATAATTATATACCAATATTGTAGTGAGGTCCTACATAACTATGCATTAGCTCACTTTCCTGGTGTCCTTCTCACTGTGGTTCTACCGAGCGTAATATGACTATCACCATAATTGTTTCTTTACAATTAGTTTAGAAAAAAAATTGCTACTTTTTTAAAAATGTATGATGAAAATTGTCTAATGGGTATAGAAACATATTTCTTTAAATGTATGCTTTGAGCAATTATCAAAACATTTTTGGAAAATGAGCTTCTAGCTAACAAAAGATGTCCAGAGGAAGATTGTAAGAAAAACTTAACTTACCTCAGTCATCACATATCGAAGGTCTGAGTAATTCTCACCAAAATCATTCCCATCCTAAAGTAAGAACTAGTAATCAACATCTAACCTCTTATAATCATATATAACTATAACATATATAATTGACCACTTCAATGATGTCACACTCTTCCTGTTTTTCATTCAATCAAAATATCAGCCTCCCCACTTGATTTTTAATGCAGAGTTTAGTTAATTATGCAAAGTTTTATACGAATCTGTCACAGACTCATGAAAATATGGGCCCCTAAGTTTGGGACCCCATGTTTCCATGAGTTTGTAACAGATTTGCATGAAACTTACCATATTTACTAACTTTGGAATGATAAATTGATCAGTGGAGGTGCTTTTATTCAATATGGCCAAAAGAAAGTATTATTGATATTGCATATAGACTGCGGATGTCTCCATAAAGCTATTTGATATCAGGAGACAAGCTCAATCTGTTAACTTGTTTCTGTTTGTTTGGGGTGTTTTTTATACTTTCTCTTACTTTGTTGCTTGTTTTGTTTTGATTTCATTCTCTTTTCAAAGAAGAGCTATTTCACAAGCTTGTCTAGTAGTAATATCAAGTGTTGAAGACAATCTTTGGATGAGTGTTATTACCTTGTACAAACTTAAAAAGCTGACAAAGTCTGCAAGGGAGCTGATTACAAGACTACGAAGCTGTGTTGACATGAGTGCTGCAAGACAAGCAAAGAACTGCTGCACAAGAGCTGTAGAATCACTCTCTGAGCTAGGTACCAAGTGCATCCACTCTTGACGTTCGTCAATAAGGATTTGAGCACATGCAGGAATCCACCTAAACCAGAAGAAAAAATCAACATTGATATTCATTAGGCTTACTGAAAGTATGATGTCCTAAGGAGAAAAAGGTATAAAATGGAAGGTACTACTGAGATAATAAGTGATTTTACCTGTAAGTTATTTGAAGGAATAATAGCTGTTTTGAAAGTATTGCAATGACTGGTATATATTAACTGTGCTCAAAGCAAGAAACTAAATTCAAGATTTGCATTGATTAGCCATTTTACTTCAAAAGTTGCCAGATCTGAACTATGTACTGATGACAGTCAATATGACTTGAAACAAGTCCCAATATCTTTTTGTGGTTACACTGAAGCTAGCAATCAGTGATTTGGTTCAAAGGCAAAGATCAAGAGTTTGTGAATATAAATATTACACAATATTATTATGTGAATGAACATCTGCTTGAGTTTACTACCTAAATCTTATGAAACTACGTTTTAGCTATTTTACTCAGTGTAAAAACATCAGAATATGTTGTGGGTTTTCATTTGTTCTTGTTTTAAAATTTGATTTGAAAAATTTGTCACCAGAAATGAATACCCTGGCTAATATTAAAAATAGCTACAGAGAAAATTATAACCAAATGAATATTCTCCACACTTACGTTCTTTTGAGGAATTCTCTTGTCTTTGTGCACTGTTGTTTGACAAGAGATTCAAACTCTGCAGGAGTGACAGGCAGACCTGATGCAAACAGCTTGTCACCATCAACAAACCTAATCTCTGAAAATCTGAAGAAAGTAATCAAGCAATTACTAGTGACAATTAATGGTATTACATGGATAATCATAGCAATATTTGCTAGTGATAATATAATCTGCACAGGTGGTAAAATTCATGATTACTGGATTTATGACAAACCATGGGTAAGTTTACATGTAGTTGCAGGGCTGTCAATATACAGCACAGGAAAAAAAAATTGAAATCCAGTTGCCCAGTCAACCAGTAAATTTCAGTTTTCACTTGCCCTAACTTAAATATTACTTGCCACCCTGCCAGTCAGTATAGAAATCAGAGGACAAATACAAACAAGGCATGCTTGGATTCTTAACTAATCCATGCTTTTGAAATCCAGTTGCCCAGTCGACCAGTAAATTTCAGTTTTCACTTGCCCTCACTTAAACAGTACTTGCCGACCTGCCGGTCAGTATAGAAATCAGAGGACAAATATGAACAAAGCATGCTTGAATTCCTAACTAATCCATGCTTTCAAACTAATGGTTAACTAATGTTTCAGTCTTACATTTTGAAATACATGTAGCTTCTGACTGGAAATAAATCAGTTACCAAGCTGACATTTTAATTCAGACTCACAACACTACTGACGCTAATTTCACTTGCCCAACGGGCCACTGAACTAATTCATTTTCACTTGCTCAAGACAAGAGCAAAGATTAAGGCTAAAGTGAATGAAAACTTAATGGCAACCTGACTTTGTTTGTAATTATCTGGGACATGAAACTTTAAACTGTTATTTTTTATTTTTTATTTTTTTGTTATCTTTTCAAGCTCTAAATACCGCACACACATGAAAGTGCATTTCTTTACCCCTTTTAACAAACTTGATGGTTAAAAATAAAAGATGACAAAAGACTCCCACACACCTGTCATACCAGAGGTTCTGAATTTTCATCATCACTGGATTAGTGATGAAAAGATTCTTTGTGCATGACTCTTTTGCTGAACGATAAGAGTTGTGCCATGGAACAGGTGCCCTGACTGTCCTGCAAGAATTGCAAATCACATCTCGTTATCATTGTTGTAGTTAAATTTATAATGTTTATCACTTAGCCCAAGTGTTTGAGTGTAAGCATTCCAAACGCAAACTGTTGTTCAGTACTAAATTGCTGTTAGTAGTGAGTTGGTGAAGATGATGTTTCCAGTTTTAGCCCATCATCAGAGCAAGCTTGGTGCTGATAAAGGGCTAACACTCAAAACATCAGTGCAGTCTCTGTCAAGTCAAAGAGAAGAGTATTCAAGATTTATCTTTAGTTAATAGTTGCACTGGCTTAATGGATACCTCTATGGAAAAGCTTTTGGTGTCTCTTTGATGAAAATACTTTGGTTTTTAATGGAGAACTTTGGTTAAACTAAACACTTAATGTTACACTTGATCATTACTTAACTCAGTTGTCTGAATCATGATTAAAACATGATTGCATCCATTATACCTATATAGGTCTGGAGTCTTTCAGTAGTCACTTACTTTGGGTACCCCCCTAGGTAGTGCATGATGCAATCTTCACTTACTCATGACTTTTTTTTGAAAACTGCAGTCCTTATGCATCATGGCTCTGCACTTAAAATCCTAGAATAGTTTAGTTTAAAGATGGTCTTTTTCTTAGTTCTCATGAATGTGGAACGACCCCCATATAGATATTTGATACTGAAATCTGTGTAAAAATTCTTAGCTAGTAGTCATCTAATAAATATTGTACACAAATATTATTGAATAGTTTTGACAAATAAAAAAAATAGAATATAAGTTAATATACCGTAGTTCTTACAGTGTAGTTTGCAAGGTAAGTAATTTTTATAAATAATTATTCCAGACCACCAAATGGTTATTGAAAGATTCCGAAAATAAGCTAAATATCTAAATACTTTTTTGGGGGAACTTAACTACAAGGGAAATTAAAGCCACTTCTTTCAAGTATAATCTATTGTGAATAAGTCATTGTCAAAGTACATCTGCCTGTGCTCGCAAAAATATAGCCACAGGATTTGACTTGTCACTGATAATCCTGATACAATTCTGTCCTGGAGCTAGCTTTCCACATAAGGCTTATCGTAGCTCAAATAAAAGGAAATGACACTCCTGTGCGCCTTTTGAGGCTAGGAAGACTAAACTGCAGTCTGTTCATTGAATCATGAATTTCAAGATGAAATTCGAGTCTAAATTCCAATGCAAACTGTTGTTCAGTACTAAATTGCTGTTAGTAGTGAGTTGGTGAAGATAATGTTTCAAGTGTTAGCCCTTCATCAGAGCAAGCTAATGGTTCTGGTAAAGGGCTAACACTCAAAACATCAGTGCAGTCTCAGTCGAGTCAAAGAGGAAAGTATACAAGATTTATCTTAATACATGTAGCTGCACCAGTTCAATGAATACCTCTGTGGAAAAGCTTTTGGTATTTCTTTGATGTGCAGTCTTTGTCTCTCGCATGGATCCATGAGAATGTAGTCAACTGCAAAGACAATGAAAACACTTGATATGAATTAAATATTGTCTCAACCTTCAGCTAAATCAATGAATGAGTAAGTTAGGGAGAACCAAAAGATTTGAGCATGCTGATTTAAGTTTAACTATCTTCAAGGATTTAAGCGAACCACATTAACATATTCCTGATGAGTATAAATTTAATACAACTATAACACCTAGATAGCCATGCAATCAAATATTATACTGTACACATGTATCTGCCAGTTCCTGCAGGAAGTCTTTTGATTTAAACATTACAGATGATGAAGGAAGGTAGTCTGACTGGCACAACAGATAGAAAGCTATTTGAGCATATGACAGCTACCTTCAAAGAGTGCATGCAAACCCCTGACTTCGGGGATGTCAAACTGAAATTTGAGACTATATTAAAAACATTTTTGTACTTTAAAGAAGTACCAGTACATGTACTGTAATATATTAAGGATATGATGGACTTGTTCCCAATTTGGAGACTCATTACTGTCTGTTATTGTTTCGCATTTAACAAATAAGTTTGCTACAATTACCACATTTTTAAAATGTAAATTTTTAACTCCATCAATTAGTGAAAACATGTTGACTTATTTCCTGCAGATATCACACTGTCCCTTTAACTCACCGATAGACTTGCGAACACTGAAGTCATAATCACCAACCACTTCTTGCTTGAGCTTTGTGATAAGTGGATCAAGTTCTGCATTCCGTGTCAGCTTTTCAGGGATTCTTTTGTGCAGGATTCTGTCCATTACTTCCTGGTCCTGTGCTGCAAGGGAGTGGTCTGGTACTCCATGAGAAATGTAGTATTCGTAACGCTGTAAAAACAAACATAATGGTTATTAAATAAGTGGTAAATTTTGGAGGAGTCTCCATTTATAGAGGATTCAGTTCTACTTATATTTATCAATTTTGAAGTAAAAGGCTTAAGCCGAGAGCATCTACTCTTAAGGCTTTATGTTTCATGCTCACCTCTAAATCACGTTTCGAGACTCCTTCGTCATCCATGCTTTCCACAGCTTCAACAGATCTTATAATATCTAACTGTTGTGCAGGAGTCATGGCGCGACTGGGTGGCAGTCTAATAGAAATAAAAGAGACAGCTTATTATCATAAGGTCATTGTTTAGTTCCAGAAAATATCCATACCTCCCCAAGAGAAGGGATTTTTTCTAACACCCCCTTTTTCCCTCTAGAAAATCCGATTAAGCTTCATACATTTCTTTAAATTTTGGGGGGAGGGGTTTATGGACACCCTCTCCCCCCCCCCCCCCCGAGGAAATTCCAATCCCTTCTGTGGGGGGAGTATGGATATTTTCTGGAACTGCACATTGCAGAAGCAAAGTAGTTAAAACAACCAAGCACATGCAGTCATTCATCAGGCAAACTGTTCCCAAAAACACATCTTAAAGGAGCTATGTCATGGTTTGCGCATCTTGAAAAGTTTAGCCTAAATTTTCAAGTTCATCAATTTTAATTCATGTTAATCTTCTCCATCCTTAACCATCCTTAACCATCCTTGTTGCTTTATGGTTTATTATTATCTTTTGGAGTCTTTTTATCTTACTAAACTACTATTTTCAGGTTTCCTTCGATTTAAAGGTAATAGGCCCTTTGCAGCTAGGGTCACATGACCACATTTTTTCTTAAAAAAATTTCTATTATGGGCTATAACTTAAAGAATGCCAGAAATGGAAAGAGCATACTGAAAATACCAAAATGGCCAAGTTTGAGGCCCCCGTCTATAAAGAATGAGATTTTATGACAGTCTGAATTTTAAAAAAATAAGAAGATTTGTATGGAAAAAGTTGTTGGAGAGCAAGGCCTTGCCCTCCAGCAACAATTTCCATACAAATCCTCTAAATTTTCTGAAAATTCAAACTGTCGTATAAACTTACTCTTTAATGCAAGGGACCTCAAACTTGGCCATTCTAGTATTTTTAATATGCTCTTTCCATTTCTGGCATTTTTTAAGTTATAGCCCATAATAGAAATTTTTAAAAGAAAAAATGTGGTCACGTGGCCCCAGCTGCAAAGAGCCTATTTTACATGTGCCAAAATAACTTGAAATGTTGTGACTGAGCTCCTTTAAGTAGCAACTTACTGGGGTTTTTCTCCTTCTGATTTGCTTCTTGCATGAGGACCAGCACCTGGCCTTCTCCTGGGTGATGTTGCTTCTTTTGCTATTTTCTGTCAAGGATAACACATGTGCCTCTAGATGTGGGAGATACAGCAGCCCATTGCAGTAAGGAGCTCAGTGGACTGGCTGTGGCAATAATTTACAAGTTCTTACTAGAATACATTTGTCCCTAACTTTGTCCAAGAGTGGTAAACATATTTATTAGAGACAGACAGTGCACCTTCCCCTTGTGGATATAATATGGGAAGTGGGCAAACCTAATGTTGGATTCAGAATCAAGCAGCCAGAGTATGAGCCCTGGATGAGTTACGTTCTTGGTGTTAAGACACTTTACTCTCAAAATGCCGCTCTCCACCCAGGGCTCAGTTATATATTAAAGAGTAGATCGCATCATTAACCAGGCAGGGCTCAAACCCGAACCACTCAATCCTGAGTTGAGTGCACTAACCATGAGGCCGCCACCACCCCTCCACTAGAATAAATTTTAAAAAACGCTATTTTGTAACCCATTCCTTTTCTTAACTGCTAGGCAGGAGATGGAAATCTAGCTCATCCGTTTTATTCCAATGCAAAAGTAACAATCTTCCCATATTCAAAGCAAGGATACAAGCTTGCTGAGTTGGCACTCTCGAGGGTGGTCTGATTGGAGTTTGTAGTTTTGCCAGATTCCTTATTTTTAAGCTGTTAGCTGATGGTGTGTAGTTATTAGCAATGGATTCACTTGGTGTCCTGGCATGAGCTGTCTCTTTGAAAGGCGCAGCTCGTGTCCAGGAAGGGTCCTTCATTATAGGTGGGTGTTCACTATGACGCAACACAATCTATGAGAAAAGAGAAAAATTATTAACCTCGCTCTTTGAATGGAACCCTAATGTGTAGCGATTCAAGTGAAAACTAATCAGCAATACTAATTGGTGTCAGTAGAACTACTTGTTTTTACATCCCTTACAAAACAAAATTCAGGAACTTTTCAATTTGAATTGCTTACATTATTGATGGTAGCAAATGTATGTGACAAAACCTTTGGAAGCACATTATTAATAATAAGTACCCAGCACAAAGTGAAATTGTATTTTTGAACTCCAGTGAATAAACAAATAGTAAACCAACTGCAAAATCTCAAATCTATTATCATTATATTTTCCTACATTTTCCTCACAAAAGTTTGCTATTTTGCATGTGCAAGGAAAAATCTCATAATCAGCTAACATCTTACCCTACAGTCAGTATCACCTGACAAATTCTCCTTACTTGTTTCTATGTACTTGTTTAGCTAATCAATACAGTTTCGCTTAGGTGATTATATAACCCGGGGGGGGGGGGGTACTCCCTTATATGGGCTATATAGGTATGTGCAGCTCTAAAGAGGGTATGGTTTTTCAGCCGCTTTGGTCATAAACAGGGTATCAATTTTGGTCTCAAATAGGGTATGGTTTTTCACTCTCGTCTCAAATTGGGTATGTTTTTTAGAAGCTACTTTTTCATCATTACCAATAAGACCATCACCAAAAGCCCTTCATAAATTTTTAGGGCAACTGTACCAGCCACAACAGTCATACATGTAAATAGGATGCTGAATGTTTGGTCAGGTCATAAATAGGGTAGAGGAAAATTGCAGATTTTGGTCATAAATAGGATAAGGGCTTTGGGAAGTGGGCTGCACACCCCTACCCAGTTTTTCTGGGAGTACCCCCTCCAGGGTATATAACTACCTTTTTCATCAAATTAACAACTTGACATCAGTTTTTCATGCGTCTGTCCTGTTATTGATCATGAATTTTGTCATAACATTGTCAATAACAGGACAGACGCATGAAAAACTGACGTCAATTTGTTTTTTACCATAACAAATAATTGTCAAATTGTCTGCTCTCACTTGTTGCCGCATTGCATAAATTATAATTTCATGTGTCTGTCTGCTTATTGACAATGAAATTAGCCAATGATCGTGTGAGAACTTCTGCAGTTATCGTAAAAAGAAAATTTGGGGGGACAAGGGGATTCATCCTGGATCTACTACAGGCAAGTGACTCTAAGCTCCCATTAACATTTTAAAGTAATAAGTGCTGACATTTGTTTCTATCCTGAACTCTTCAAAACCTGAAGTCATTTATTTCACTTACTATTTTCTGATACGTTGGACAAATTCTTAGCTAATAACTCTAATCAACAGATAACAGTTACAATATTTTTCTCATAAACTTGTCACCATTACAAAGACAACAGCATTAGAATGGCACAGTTTGACAATTGTAAACTATCTCTGTTGTGGTTAATCTTTATTTTTAGTTTGAATTTCTTTCTAGCCAATTTCATTTTCATTTTCCTTTCCAAGCATTAAAGCTCTAAAATTAATTTCCTCTTTTTTTTTCTAAATCAGAGCAAAAATCAATTAATTGCTACCCATCTTTGAAGCCGGAACTATTCTACCGATGATCTCTTTAAAACCTCCAAGTAGGTATATGGAATTAACTTTTTCGCGCTTAACTCTTAAGCATGGCCATTTTACTTACGTCTCTTCGAGTCTTTTCCGTTTCAACACGACAAAATGACTTTTGAAATTCTCTGTTTTATGAATTTCGGTTAAATAAACAATCGCAAGAAGTATAAACAAACAAAACTGGTTATAATATCGACAAGACGATTTTCAGCTAATGAGGGATTTTACGGTCGACTGATACATAAGCTTACCTGTTCTCGTATCCGTTGATTTACTAAAAACAACTCTTTTCTTATCTTTTCATTTTTCTTCTCACTAATATATTTTAGAGCTTGCATGGCAACGGTAAGAAAAGAGATCGCGGCTTTCTGAGATAGATAAATTATGAATGACTATGTCCTAAACTAATTATTTTGCACTGCGCGCATCAATGTTATTTTTCACAACCACTGGGATTTCGGAACGAGACAATGATAGTTTGACGATGAAAGCAACTGCTTCGCGGCAACTAATTACACTCGGATAACTTGCTCAAAACAATAACAATCAGTTCATTAGTTATCGCGGCAGCTGCATTAAATAAAACTAACCTGGTATAATTCAGAAGGTGTCTCGTGAGATGGCGGGAGCGGTGGTAAACCAGGCAAGCCACGGGTCTGCGAACAACTGAACACTCCGTTGTCGGCGTACTGAAATTAAAGTCATAAAAACACTCAGACAACACTTGAACACAACTCAGAAATTTAAAATGGCTACTCTGCAGTGCAATCTGTCATTTATACTTGCCTTCACACGCTGCATCTTGAGGGTTGCTAGCTCACTTGAGGATCGAAGATGTTATCGCGAAGTTTAATCAAATTCAATTCTCTTACTTTGTTTAACCGCAATGCAGGCAACTGAGCAAACAGCTCTTGATCACCATATTTCAGACATTTCTTACACCTCGGACTGAAGCCTGGAGGGTTAAATGATTAGTTATAGGGGTGAAAAGCCAAGAAATACAGCAAGTTGTGTATTCCTTGGCTCTCTTGCAAGACACTTTTCTTAATTTTCATCCGGGACTCGCAGTTACCATGTTTACCCATTGTCTTCGTCACGTTGCTACGGTCCCGCGGGAACGCGCGCAACTCAAAATTTCGCGAATATCGTAACTCACTCTTTGGCTTCAATTAATCCCTGAAAACTACTCTTTTAATTAATTAATTCGCGGAATTTTGAAGGATTCCAACGGGATAAAGAGCGCACTTTTCTTTTCTGAATTTATGGTTAAAACCGACATTTTTATGAGGAAGTGTTTAATTTGTACCTGATCAATTATTGATCATAATGCGTCAAAGTGCCGTCAAAAAAAAACAGCCAATCGCCTTCAAATTCATTGTATTTCTTCACAACAAAAAATACTCTTTAAAGGTTGGAAAGGACTGAATGAAGTGAACGCGCGAAATCCATATGTCTGCTCTCACTTAGATGCGAGTTCTGAGAAACCAATGAACACAAGAGAATTTTTATTTTCCGGCTGCAAAAAACGTTTTTAAATATCCCAAAAACAAATTAAATAACGAAATGCCTCGTATTTCTCAGTTTCAGCTGCTCAAACCAATACAGTTTACGTTAATAACAAATTGGCTCAACGATTTTGGCGCGAAATTAACAATTGATCCCGAACTGCCAGTGGTTATTGACCGTCCACGGAGCTTATGTGTACAAATAACTTAACTGGAACAAAAACATTCCACTTATACACTCCTAATCAAGCTAAACAGTCCCATAGGACCCAGAATAACGATAAGGACGCCATAACAACTAGAATAAACAAAGACACTTTTATGCTAATCAATCAGTGATCGGTCGAAAACTCAAACGGAAAACACTTTAGGCACCGCATGCGATAACTGTTTCGCCGACTTCGGGACCATAATGGCAGCTCTTGAAGTCATTCCAGAAGGTATGTCCTTTGTTTTTCAATTCAATAATCATTTATTAACGAAGCATTTCACGCTGCTTTAAATGAAATTTAAAAGCCGTGGAAGTCAGTGGAAGGTACTTTTAACTTCTAGCTCGATCGCCGAACACTGACAACTGGCATAACTGTAATTTAACAAAAAGGTGGTATATTGATTTCATTTCTGTCTCAGTATTATAGAAATTTAGGCCGAGCTATTAGGTTTTTACGTTTTTGGCCGACTTAGAACACTGCCAGAGCCAGACAAACCACAATTCTCAAACAATTCAAATTATTGCTCATTCAAAGTCTCGAAAGCCACCGGTTGCCAGATCCAATGAAACCAACTAACATCTGCAAGTTCGGTAACACTTTCGTGTAAAAATTGAGTAGAATTAAAATACAGCTTGTAAAAACCAAGCATTTTGATATATTGAGCCGGACCATTTTTGATTTGCATTACTTTATGGGATGGAAAGAGCTAGCGGAGCCTAAGTCGAATATTCAGTCCTTTATCATGTTACTTCTTACTTAGTGGGTTGTCCAGTTGTCCCAAAATCTTCTACCACACTTTTACAATCAGTTTTGTAATGGCCAGGGTAGTTCAGCTGATTTTGACGCACTAACGAGACGAGAGCATTGAAGACGATTTTTTAACTGATTTCATTATCACTCCCACTCAGCAACAGATCAAACTACGGTATTAAAACGTCAGAATTGAAATCAGATGGACACCTCGATAACGAATCTGAAAAAATCAATATACGCACTTTTCTCATTAAAACAGCAAAACACATTAGGCACCCTCAATTGTGTTTTTTCTTAACTTTATCTCCGCTCTATCATAAAATTCATCAAAATGGTGTTATTTCTTTTCAATATGTCGGACTAATTCATTTTTAATGGACCTAAGTGAAAATAAGAGATAAAAATATTGAGTACCATCCGTGCGGTTATCATATAATCACCTACTTAACTTCCAATGACTTTCTCTTATCACAATACCTAGTCGTACCTTTTTAGCTCGCTTCGCTAGCATATCACGCTGCGGGCTTGGCCAGTCGAGAACCTTGTTTCGCGAGACGCGGTCGAGCCGGACTATCCTATACCATAGCATGCCGCCGAAAGGTACCGCCAAAAATGTGCAATTAGGCCTTTTCCGAACCTAAATTTAGCCACAAATCTGTCTATATCAGGTCAGAGACTTCGTAGCGTGAGCTTAAATTAAAAGGACTGCATTAGGACAGAAGACAAGGCTTCTGATTGGCTATTTAAATTGCGAATGTGGAACGATTGAGACACATGTGGATTAAACGTTATTCTGCTTTAGTGGTACGGAAACAAATGTTAAAAATTGTGACTCTACAGTCTGTTTCAAGTTTCTACTGATTTAACTCTTTCGCTTCTTGTTACCTTTGTGGTTTGTACCACATTGAGTTATTTGAGTTACTTCAATGGGTCTCAATTTAGCGGATGGTTTTGTACGTCCGTAACCTGATGAACAATGCGACGTGTGCATCTTATAAAGATTAAGAAGCCCGATAGATCGGAAACGATTTTCTTGTTTTATAATTTCCAAGCCCTTAGTGTTTATGTTGCCGCATTCTAAGTATTTCTGTTTAAACATATTTGACACGCGATGCGGAGTTTGCTAGCTATAAGCAGCCGTCACTGCTACAAATTAACTCAAGACATGCGGATAAGAATGTCAAATTAAAACGACTAAAAGTAGACAGACCCAGATACAATCAGTTGTCTTTGCAGTTTCTGACAGGCGTGGTTTCTCCAAAATTCTTTACTCCGTACTGCAAATAAACTTTTAATTACTACTTTAGACAGCACAATTGACATTTGTTTCTACCATAAATAAAGTTATGTTTGATAGACCGGAATGCAAGATTAGTGAAATGAGATTCTGGATGGGGTTTAATGACGCGATCTGAAACTGATAGCTGAGATCTGGAATTTGAAATCTGAGAACAGGAAGCTGAGAAATGCGCTGGAATTTTAACTTGATTTTAACTGATCCAGCAACCTATATCCAGGACCCCGTGAAGAGAGTGAAATTTTGTTCGTGATGAAAAAAATTTATACTTTTTCAGTGTGTCGAAATATGAATTCCGTTTGCTCCGTGAAGTCTGCAAAGTGTAGAGATTCAAATGCCGGAAAAACATACATGTATAATTTCATCTGTTTCTGTTTGGCTTCTATTATGCCATGCGTTGCTAGGTTACAAAGCCGAATGAAAACAGACGGTGACACAAAAGCGCTGTTGATGATTCCCCCACTGCGCTCTGAGTTAATTGATTAATCTATAATGATACATTGTTAATTTCTACTTGTTTTTGCTGTAGAAATCTTTTCTAAACCGAGAATGCGTCAACCAGGACGAGGTTCCAGCTTGTATCAGCTCAGTATAAGCAGAGCACCCGAACTTCGTTGCGTCAACAGCCCAGTGAAATCATGCGGTGTCTGCGAGGACTGTTGTTTAGGCGCGAAGTTGAATCACACCAAGGAATGGTTTTGTCGTTGTGGTGAACCAGTCAAAAGGAAGTACATTCTGGGGCTTGTTCAGCGTTTTGACTCTATGGATTTGCTTGAATATGTCACATCTCTGCTTCAATCTTTTCAGTACAAAGACTTCACGTACATGCGGTCGCGGAGCAAACCGAGTTTGATCGTGGACACTTCCAGTCCGCCAACAAACCACGCGTTGAACGAAGATGAATTATTACAGACTATTGACGATTACCTGGAGTGGTTTTCAGGGAGTACTTATTGGTCAAAAGCAAATTATTTATTGGGTTTAATGCAGTTGTGTGATACACATCTTCTACATATTTTGGCAACCAAGACTAGAGCAATGTGCGAAAGGGAACGAAGAAGGCAAAGAGCGGTGGACGATGGGTTAATCGATAGAGGTTTGTATCTGTTTATTTTCTCAATAACATAAAGCAAATAGCTTGTCTGGTTTAATTATTTTGGAGCGTTTTCGTAGAAATTGAGGTTCAACCTCTTCTTCTTCATTTTGATCGATGATTGCGTGACAGATGCGTGACATAGCCTCCCAATGATGTCATTTGAGACGCCTTGATGACGTCATGTTAAAGGTAGAGACTTGTCCAACATGCTTTATAAATTGCAAATTTCAACAAACATTAGGTTTTATACTGTCATAACAGACAACTGATCACATGTCATGTGTGTTGTGATTGGTGGATTTTCTTGGCTGTCGTTATAATAATTACCATTTTGCCTTCCAATAGCACATGAACATAGAAAATCCAAATGGAACTAGCGATTGCATTTTTGGCTGTCATCATTCTTAATCACGAGGTCTCTTCTCTTTTTGTAGAGGATGACGAGTACATGTCTTTGCACAGCTACGTGTCCGGGAGTGATGACCCTGTCGTAGCCAAGATGGAAAGTAACAAATCACCAGCCCCAGAATCAACGGCAAGCCAATCTGGATCTTCAGGCATTCACGACACTCATTCAGCAGAAATTCACTCAATCATCAGTGAAGAGCTTGAATTTAGTCGGTCCAAATCCCCAGGAGATTTAAGTACAACAAAATCACAATCTCACAGGAGCACACATTCTGCAGACATGCTTGGCTCTGACCTCCGATCTCAAGCCTCAGCAGGATATGTTGGAAGTCCTGTTTCTCAGTGTCGTTCTAGGTCTATACCACCCTCTAGGCAGTCTTCAAGAAGGCCTGCAAATGAAATGACAGATTTTGAAAGGGAATTCTTCTCCGAAGATTATATGTCAGGTGATGAAGAGGACAATGAGAATTTCATCAGTTCTTTGACTCAAAATGACTCTTTCATGCCTGATTATTTAGGTTCTGGAAAATATAAGGACTTTTTAAGGTGTTTACCAGTTCATCTGTCCAAGCGGATTCTAGGAATGTTGGACAAGAGTAGCTTGACAAACTGTTTGTGTCTAAGTAAACATTGGAGAGTTCTCGCTGAGGAAGTTAAACAAGATTACATGGTGCACCAGCTGATGACAGAAGAGATCATGCTTATGCAGGTCAGTCTTATCAACTGGGTTTTATAGTTGACCTGAACCCTTACATAGTTAACCCATGATGTGGATACTTGTTACACCAGGGGTACTTACCATTTACATGGGAAAACCAGAAATTCCAGTTGGAAAATCAAATGGTTCGTGCCATTCCGTTTGGGAAGCTTCTGAAAATATGGGCTGTGATTTGTGGTGATGCTATTTTTCTGCTCTTTTAAGTCTCTCTAACTGATGTGGATATACTTTATAGCGATTCCTTCTCTCGCAACGTGGCATTCAACTGTTTAATGTTTTTGCCTGAAATTTCCAACTGGATGGTTTCTGTAAATGGTAAGCACCCCAGACTATGTACCTGGAAACAGCTGTTAAATCAATATAAACAGCGGATTATATCTGCAAGTGAAACTTTCATTTTTCTTTAAGGTTCCCAGTCTCGTAGATAAACTAATCCTAATTTCTGGTCTAGTGGAACTATTAGTAGTGACTTGTTTTCAACTTGTATTCAAATACTTCATCTTCATTTGGCCTGGAATTCTACATGCTATTATCAAATTTGCTTGAGTTCCATTCATTTAAATGGCAATTAAGTTTGCATGTTATTAGTTAATGCATTTTTGATATTTGTCACTCTAGTCAATGCAGGTTTTCTTGTTTAGTTTGGAGTGTATTGAATAGCATAATATGTGAAGCAATCTGTAGCACTGAAATGGCTGGCTTTTTGGGCAACTTGTGATCACTTTGAAAGTAAGCCTATATACTGTCAGTTTTGATGACCATCTTATGCGAATGAGAAACTTGAAAATAGCCGGCATATATATTCCATTCAGTTTTCATGCTTTGTCATTTGACATAGGTCTGTTATCACTGTTGCCATTTGTAGGTCTTTATCGGCAGGTTTCTTTTGCAGGTCACAGGTCACCAAAAAATATGCGAAAACGTGATAAAACAGATGCATAGAAGTGTGTTCCAAGTGTAACTATAACAGCTCTTTTCTGGAAAAAAAAAAAAAAACCATACGGAAAATCAGCTGTGGCACTGAAATAAATTAAAAAAAAAAAGATCCAAAGAAAGCCAAGACTTATTTCTGTTGGAAACATAAATTCTTTGTAGGCCAGGAGGGCCTAGAATCTAGTCTGTCACGATGTGTCATACACGGCATTTTGATGCATCAAAATGGAGGGTTCTGTATGTTTAGCGAAACGTGGATAGAATTTGTAATTCATGTGACACATGATTTAGCCTTTGCATTTTTTTCTTGAAACGTGATTGCTTGCTTTTTTCTGTGAACGTGAAGCTGTTTTTCGAATTTTTCGTGATGCGTGAAAAGGCGAATTACTTATGAGTGAAATTGTTTTCAGAAGAGGTATATGGGACCCTCTTGTTTCTGTTTAGTACGTACCCGTTGTAAAGATTTCAAAAAAAGATAGAAATAAAACAGTTCAATTTGCTATCATAATGAATGATCTTATTACGGCAAAATATATCTAACACTACATGTCTGAAAGCTACATTTCAACCCATTTCGTACATATACCACCCCTAGAAATCTTTTCATTAAAATTATACAGTAAAACATTTTTAGTTGAGGTTTGTTGCATGGAAACATCGATAAACCTCTTATGAATCTCAGGTAATTCTTACATCACAAGTTTTACTGAGTGCTTTTTGATTGTGACCTGTGACCTGTGACCTGTGACCTGCGAAAGAAACCTGCCAGGTCTTTATAGCCGTAAATCAAGAGTTTTATGAATAGGGCTTTCTTAGACAGTTGAGCAATAAGGACGTTGATCAGGATGCTTGTAACTTTTGATTGAGCATAAACCCTGCTTGTAATTTTATCTTGTTTATCTTGGTGCCCTTTATTTATGTCTTTGGGACAATTTTTACTGCAAACAGTTAAATCCCCTTTCAGTGGTGGCTGATTCCTTATAAAAGGACAGTCACACCACCCCCTTTAAATTCCTTAAATTCCTCGAATTCCATGAATTATTTCAAACAACTAATTTTTTTTACAATCTAGATATATTTCTGTATTAGCTCTGAAAATTACATTCTTATGGGGTTAATATTGCTAATGTTTCGTTCATAGTAAAATGTGCAAAAACTTGCCAAATTTGCCTGCAGTACTACCTTAAATGTATCAACATTTAAAAATAAGCAGTATCAAAGGTCAGTCACTCAAAGATCAGACTCTTACTGTGTTGTCTGATTTCTATTCAGGGAGCATCAGCCAAGGGTATGAATCCAAGATATGCTAAGATTGTGCCTGTTCATGTTCCTCTGGATCTCGACGAGAACACCAAAGAAGTTCTCAACCTTGGTTACAAAGCACGTAAAGATGTCAAAAGTCAAAATCTAAAGGAATGCTATGAAGGAATTGCTACCAAGGAAATCAGAATGGAGGAGAGGAACATCTACTGTGGTGCATATAATGTGCTGGTTCTTCAGGACATGTGGGTAGCTTTATTTCACTTAGAAGAAATAATTAAATGTATCACATTCAAACATTTTGACAGAAATGCTCTTTGAGTGTTACGCATCAGAACACTGTTTAAATATGAATTTTAATGCATGTATCATCCTTGTAGATCCCATAGTTACATGTATGCTCTTGTATTATTCATTGACTGTAGCTATTGTCACTCCAGTTTTCCTCTACAGTTAAACTAGGGTATCCCTGATTGTAATATGCTTACAAATTCTCTTTTCCTTACATTAGAATGATGTGGTAGTCATAAAGTGAAATAATTTTGCTAAATCCTTGAGCAGTTAAAACTGAAATTAAGATGGATCTAAAGAGTTCATAACTTGTTCATCAATAATTGGGCATTTGTGGGATGCCATTGTTGTGACATTAGCTGACAAAAAGATGGTAGTATTAAGCCATCAAAGAAGAAGTGTTGAAAAAAGTCTGGAAACTGTTGCCAGCCACCCTAAGTCAAGTCATGAATTTTCCTTGGATCAAAACAATTAATATGAAACATTAATTGAAACATATATGATCAATTTCTGTTGGGAATGCCCTCGGGGGAGGGAACTCCCATATAAAAAGGGCAGGGGTGCTTGTTGGAAATTTTGAAAAGAACCCCTAAGAGGTACCAAGATCCTGTTTTGTGGGGCCGGCGTGGCTTAAAATGTTTTTCACCCCTAACGGGTACCAATTCTAAGGCAACACCTTTTCTCCTGTCATATTTTTTTGGCTCAATACCCTTAAAGGTACCGCAAAAGCTCCCGCTGCAGACTTTTTGAGGCTAAACACCCTAAGAGGTACCAAAACTGCCTTTTTAAGCCGTAAAAAATACGACGAGCACCCCCGTCCTTTTTATATGGGAGCATCAAAAAGTTTGAAACTACCTATCTGGTTTCATTAACTAATTAGAATGCCATGAGAATTAGTTATAACTACCCAGTAATTCTAACATGGTAAATACACCTTGCAGAGAGGATCCCAACCGATGTGCAAACTATAATGGAGGGCAACTGGTTGTGTCTGGATCATATGACAGACGAGTTCGACTTATAGATGCTTCCACAGGCAAGTGCAACAGGACTATTCAAGGCCATGCAGGATCTATTCGCTGTGTTTATGTTTCTGAAGAGAGAGGAGTAGTATTGAGTGGTGGCTATGACACTTCAATAAGGTACATGTAAATGTCCAATAGGTATTAAATACTGTATGCAAGAAAATTGTTTGAAGTTTTTGAACTTGTAGCCTAGGTGTGTCCTTGCAAACATCATAACTGATTAATGACTGAGTGACTGAACAACTGACTGACTGACTGACCGACTGACTGACTGACTGACTGACTGACTAATGGACTGACTGACTGAACAACTGACTGAATGAATGACTGTCTGACTAACTGAATGAATAACCAACCAACTGACCGATTGACTGACCAGTGGACTGACAGACTGACTGACTGACCGATCGACTGGCTGGAGGGTCATTTAAGTGAATAAATCAATCTTGCATTGTTTATATTTAGTAATCTTGGTTTCTTTTCTTAGATGCTGGGATATAGGCAGAGGAAATTGCAAGTGTATATTCAGAGGGTAAGTCAAGTTAAACTTGTCAACAAAATCTGTAGTTCAATAGTGCTAAACTAACTTTTGAAGATTGTCTTTATTTGTGTACATGTAATATAAACAATAGCCATGTGGTTTTATTTCATTTAACTATCAGATAAACTTATCAGATATCCACATGATAACTTATTATAATCACATTTTGAATTTTTTCCAGGCACCGGGCCACTGTTCTGTGCATTGCTCTTCATGGAAATCACCTGGCTTCTGGGTCCAGGGATAAAAGTGTTAAAGGTAAGTGAAGGTTATGTAATTCCATCTTCCTTGCATTGTTATGAAACAGCTACATCTACCTATCTATCTTTTCTTTTGTTAAGATTCAAGGAATATGAAGACTGTAAAGTACTTCATGTTAGTCTTTAATCACAGTTACTAGCTTGTATTTGATTAAAGTACCCTTGCTATTCCGTATAATTTATGTGAAAATAATTAAGCAAAAAGTAATTAACCTCTTGGTTTCCATTCTAACTGCACGCACTTGGCAATGTTTTACATGACTTATTCTCTATCTTGTTTGAACACAACTTGGGCAAGAAACCTGAAAGGAAACTTCTTAAAATTGAGGCTTCCAATTGGCCATTTCTGAGTTAACTTGTGCCTCTGCTTTAAAACGAGTCTTCAAAACCTTTGTTGTAAAAATAAGTTTGATTTGCATGAAAATGAACTCCTAGGTGGAGCTCGTTTTCATATGAATTGTTTTGCTCTTAGACTTGTTTTGACATAGAGGCAAAAGGCAACTCGGAAATGGCCAATTTTCTTTGACTTCAACTTTTTCACTTGGCGTAGACTATGCTTAGTTTGTCAACTGAAGAAATTCCTTTCACCCTCTCTCTGGAGAAAGCCTCTAACAAGTAAGTTAAGCTGCATAAAAGAGACTTGTTTTCTTAAAAATTGTTCTTTTAATATAGTGTGGAACTTTGCTACTGGCAAGTGCCGGCGGACCTTTCGTCATAGACACGTGGTACAAACTGTTCGTGTAAGTAGCTTTTTGGGGTCTGTTTGCTTTCTTTTCTTTTCTTTTCTTTTTTTTTTTTTTTTTGAAATTTTGGATTGTTACTTATAGAAATATTTCCTAGCAACCGATAATTGTCGTGACTGAGCACAATTCTTAATTATTGCAGGCAAATCCTACTTGCACAAAGCACACAAGATCTAATCTTTGGTTAAGCATGTGCTGTTACTTGACAAATCATTAATCCTCATTTTATGCAGCGTTTTTGATTTTTTTTGTCGAATCGGAAAGTTGCTCAAACATACATGTAACGATTGTAAGTTCCGCCTGGGCACCTCTTGAAGCTTACAGACCCTATTGGTATCCCTTATGCTATCTTAGGTATTTCTCGACCATTCTATGGCAGGCTGGCAGTTCTAAAATTTCCCTAGAAATATATCTTTTGACCAAAAAATGAGCTGACCTAAAAGTTACCCCAGCCGATTGTTTAATAACTCTTCAGTTTTCCAAGGTTTAACTGCATTGTAACACATGCAAACAGCCATTTGCTAAACGGTTTTCTACCTTCCTTTTTTCTTGTAGGTTTCTGACACTCTAGTTGTTAGCGGATGCGAAGGTGGAAAAGTGAAAGTGTGGGACATAGAACAGGCGTCTTTACTCAAGGTAAAATAACAATGAGAGATCGATATGAAGACATGATTGATCATCACAGTTATGCACACCGCTTAAGCAGTTGAGAAATTAAAACCTGAAAAAAACTTCAGGCCTGAACGGGATTCGAACCCCTCTGCGACACCAGTACAGTGCTTAACTAGTGAGCTATCAAGGCGATTGGGAGCTGGGACTCGTTTCTCGAAAGCCCCGGAAACTTTTCGCGCACCCAAAGCTATTTTTAATTTGTCTGTATCTAAAAACAGAGAAGTGTATACGCCTGAAACTTTTTGTATGAAGGGAATCTCTGTTCATATTAAGAATATGTGAATTAAACAGCTCTGTAATCATAAGGTTTGAGATTTCGCCATGACTTCCCGGGTGCGAAAACTTTTCGGGACCTTGGAGAAACGAGTCACTGGTCACGTTGTGAGTTCGTAATATACCCGTAGATGACGAAGAATTCGGCAAGAGAGGATGAGGAGTGAGAGAGTTCATCCTCCACATAGGCCTTATTCACAGCGTAATCCCTCTAAAGCTATTTTTAGATCACTCTCGGTTTCGGAAATTCCCAGAACGGTCTAGAAGCAGCCAATCCGGTGACGTGGATTTCGCTCACGTGGACAGTCTAAGCAGCTTAACATGCGTTTTCATTCTTCACGAAACAATCCATGAAGTGTGCGTGATAACATTACCCTCAGAAGAATTGGGAACCATGTCTAAAAAATAACTTGAGGGAAAAGGTCTATATAGGAGATTAACTCTCTCCCCTTCATCCTCTCCCTTCATCCCTTACTTTTTCTGTTGTTGAAATGTTTTACTCTAAAGAAACAAACTAAGATAGTTACGTTGTAATTGCGGTGAAACTTCCAACTTCCTTTGGGTTTTGATCAACTTAGTGGTACTTACGAACGCAAAACGCGCGCACATGTCACTGACGGAAAGCGCGGGAAATGTCACTAAGCAATTCATTGTAGTTTTGCACCTGAATGACCTAAAAGAAAGAAACGTGATGTAACGTGACTTTAAAACAACTAATACTGCTATAGTAAGTAGATGCTAAACCAAACCTTATACAACCGGGATTTATTGTAGAAAGTGACTGAGGAATTTCTGTATTCCACGACTTTTACTAACTTATGTTTGATTGGATTTTGTTTCCAGTCCCTTGACGGTCATCACGGAGCAATCACGTGCGTGACGTTTGACGAGTATCACATCATCACTGGCAGTTTAGATTGCTACGCTATGGCATGGAGCTCTATTGGAAAACACAAAAAATGCCTGCAGGCATTTAGACACCCGAAGTATGTTAATTCTTACTGTTTTTTTTTTTTTTGCACGTTCCATTTGATTCTTCGTAAGAAGGAGAAGTCTGTGACCTGAAATAGTCAATGTTGTCGAACGCGTCACCCTGTCGAATGCGTTACCCATTTGGCCTCTTTCCCAATGGTCCTTAGGGCTCGTCACGCAATAGACTGTTCACAGCTTCTCTGTTAACGCACGCGAAAGAAAAAAACGAGCGAAGTGAGTGCGAAGCACGCAGGGGTGGAGGGTGGGCTATTTATCTCGGTACCCGCCCCCTACCCAGTCAAGTCTTCCGTTTTGCGCTGGCGTCCAGGTCTCTTGGGATTTTATCCGCGCGTTCAACGAGCGAATAAAAATACGAGAAAATAGAGGGCTGTGAACAGTCTAGTCACGCAATATTTCCTTTCCCACCTCGGAGGGGAACTACTAAGGGGGAGGAGGGGGAGACTACTAACCATTAGACCTCCGCGTCTCTTACATTTCCCTCGTTTTGTTGTCTCAAGTTTTAAACGGAGAATCTTTGGTACCGTATGAGGCCCCATTAGGGAGAGCGGAGTCTGGGTATCCCACATTCCGTTAATTTTTGGCCAAAATATCCCTTTTCCATTGATTCCAATTGCAAAATAAATGATTTTCCAACTCGATATCCCGGTTTATCTGATATAAATATCCATATCCCATTAATTTTCCTCACAAATATCTTGTATCTCGTTGTTTTTTTTTTTTTACCAAAATGTCCCATCTCCCGAAAACTCCTAATAGGGCCTCTATCCTGTATTAAAGACTTCACTAAACACCCTACTCTATTTCCGACGCAGGAGGTAAACTGAGCGCTTCAACGTTGGTTTTATGTTTTTTCAAGAAAAGTTCTCAATTTAGGTGTTCAATTTTTTTAATCTGTCCTTTTCAGGGAAGTGCTATGCCTGGAGTTTCTTTACTGTCGAGTTGTAACTGGCTCCGCGGACGGAAAGGTTAGACTTCAAATCTTGTTGGTCTTCAAACATTAGATCGCTTTTATATTGCGGTGCTTGTATTAAGATTTACGCTGGATTTTTTCCTTATTATTATTTTCCTTTTTTTGTGTTTCAGCTACGCATCTGGAATCTTTTAAACGGTGACTGTCTGCGAATTATTCGTGGAAACAGTAAAAATGACCCCATTACAACAATCAGAGCGTCAGGGGATAGGTAAGTTGTTGTCAGCTCCAATAATGATCGATTTTTCTCCGTGGCTCAAGCTCCGTCCACACTACGGCGGAGAAATTTGAAAACGGTGTTTTCACTTTGAAAACACATCAAATGTTTTCCGTCCACATCACACTGGAGAAATTTGAAAACGGTGTTTTCACTTAGAAAACACATCAAATGTTTTCCGTCCACACTACGTTGAAAAAATTTGAAAACGCAACAATCACCGGTCATTTGGGATTTCTGTTTGAGGAAAATCCCGGCAGAGAAATCACTTGATTATCGTGACGTCATCGTTTTCGAAAAGCTCCGTTTTAAAAATGTCTTCCGTCCACACGAAAACACAAACCCGGCGTTTTCAAATTCCTCCGGTTTGAAGAGCGTTTTCGAAAAGCTCCGTTTTCGTGACGGATTACATGTAGTGTGGACGGAAGGCCTAACCGCAGAAATAAAGCTGCGTTTTCAAATTTCTCTGGGGTAGTATGGACGGCGCCTCAGGCATATGCGCTTAAATTCTCCCCGTTAATACTGTAAGAACGCACTACCTTCAGTAAGGAGAAGCTGTATTAAACATCACAGGCTTAAGACATCGACAGAGCAGGAAAACTTCGTAGTTCTCGTGCTATTTTTGGATTGGCCTAAAAAGAATCGAACATTATTTGTGGACGTCCACGACTGATTCTCGTGTGTTCGGTGTCTTTTTCAAATGCGTTCTTGTTTTGAACTTCTTACCAAAGTATTTTTTTTTTTTTTCTCATCCATACTTTTTGTTTTTAAATCTTTTTCAGGATGATTGTCAACACATTAAGCAATCTTCTGATTTTCAACTTCGAGGCAGTCCTGTGGGATTTTAACTTGGAACCCGAGCGACCGGAAGGACTGGGTAACCTCAACATCTACGCCAAGACTCCACCTCGCAGACTGGCGCGTTCCCACGTGCGTGCGCACAAGCTGATGCGCGCTGACACTAGAGACAGTCTGCCTTCCCGGCCTCCTTCACGGGTGAAAACACCTACAGCTTGTGACCTCAACGTAACTTTAGCTCCACCAAACAGCCTGCCCCTAAGGATCTCAAGCGCGCCTCCACGAATTAAGCACCAAGAGAGTACCATAAACAGCATGAATGCACATGTGCAAAGGATTTTAAAAGCTCACAAAGAGCAAAAGACTCGTCCCCAGTCTTCGCCGGCTCTGACTTCTTCCTGTAAGTCACGTGGTTTGACAGAATATGATATACCCCCGACAGATGTCGATGGAGATCTTAGAGCAAGTATGATTATCACGAAAGTCACACGCTCACCTCCTAAACCGCCATCGTTCCCAGAGAACAGACGTTCTCAGGTTATAACGCGTAGTCGCTCAGCGCCCGCGTATCGCACGCAGGTTCTACCGCCAGGCAAACGCGGTTGGACTACGTCTGCGACTGAGCCCCTAAAAGCGCCGGAGAATAAGATCATGATGAGCGCACAACAAGCGCGGGAAAAAATCGCCACAATGCGACCGCGCAGTGCGCAGGTACAGTCAACGAAAGAGTCGATTTCAGTCAATCCGGTCAAAAGCTTGTCATGCTTAAATTTGAAGACTTACAGCAGTCAGTTGCAGTTTGAACAGAGCTTACAGCAGGGATCCTTGCGTGACAGGGGAGGACGCGTCACATCGAAAGGCACTCATCGACCAAAATCTTGCATTCCTTGTGTACGGTAACACAATACACTTTACTGTCCTGGAAAAATCAGAATCTTGACTCGCCTCAATCAGCTAGAAACTAAACTTCCTGCTCACTTCTGTAAGAGCTGTCGACGAGACGAGGACAGAAGCGAGGCGAAGAGAATTCAACATGTTACTTCTAATATTCTTGCTTTGACAAGCAAACGCTTAAGTACTGATCCAGAGGTTCGAAGAAGACGCAGGCCCGCACGCCGCAGTTTCTGTTTTTATTTTTGTATCGAGTTGACAAGAACGTTGAAACGTTAGCAATAAAAATTATTTTATTTTATTTGATGGAGGGACTTATTTTAAGACGGGGGAGTCTCAAAACTCCGGGTGATGATTGGTATTATTTCAAACCCTAGGATTACGGTAAAAATATTAATTGGTAGGGCATTGGAACCTTCCCGAGCGACGACCCGTAATGGCGAGTTTCTCAAACTATACGTGAAACCTCGTAGGCGATAGTGACCAATGTTACCCTTTCCTTTTGATTTGTGTCCATTGCCGTCAACCACCAATAAACAGAAACTCCATAAAACATGCTGATGTAAACAATTTTATTATCAGCAAGGAAATGGTTCAAGATTCGGATTGGCTTCCTGAGTGGTCCAGATTTTACAATACGGACTACTAAGATGGACCGCTTACTGATTAGTTTCGGCGAGTTTTTCTCAGAAAATTCTCAAAACATTTCTTCCTACATGTCTGGAGGATAATTTTCAACTAAACGTCCACGTAAACGTCCTGAAAACACCAATCTATGCTTACCTTCAGTGCGTGCGTTTGCGAAGAATGGATGCATGAATTTATTCAAAAAAAGTCCCATTAAAATAATGGTTGGTTGAACTATATTTTTGATTACTGATTTTGATCAAATTCGAACCCCGAACCGCTCGCTCGTAAAACACCCAACCTATTTCGGACTAAGCCACTAGGATTTCAAAACTTAGCTTATTCTCTTGCACATTTCTGGAGAAAAGAGGCAAGCTCACGATCACAATCTTTCTTGGCTCTCACTGAAACATCCGAACGAGTGGGTGGGTTCAGGCGTATGTACGTACTTTTCTGTATTCTTGATAGGGGTATGTTGGCTGAATCTTGAAACCGTCAAGAAATACGACAATCTCTGTTAACGACAAACCTTTAAATTTTGTCCTGAACTTAATCTACAGAATATTAATTTTAAGCTTGCAAACTTACAGATTACGACTATACCATTAAGTAATCATGTCAGATGGAAGAGGACTCTGTTCCTAACCGAGCGGTTTCCATTTTCAAAGACGTCAAATCTTAAGAGGCAGCGTGGCTGAGTGGTTTAGGGCGCTGGTGTTGTAATTCGGAGGTTCCAGGTTCAAGGCCTCCACCCTGCCACCAGCGGGATTTGTTTCTCGGTAGTCCCGAGTTCAAATCCTCGGTCACGCTTTTGAATACCGGTAGCCAACTGGTCTGCCTAATTCCAGTTGGGATTTTTAACTATGTTACGTTCATTTGAAATGTTTGTTTTCTTCGTTTCAGTGACATGCCTGTAAACTAGCTAAGTGCATGACCACTAAAATGAGATTTACATTTTTTTGTCTCCTTTTAAATGTTCGCGCGATTTCTATTTCCTTTTCGTAGCGTTTTTCTTTTGTTTATTTATTAACCACAACTTAGTTAGAGTACATAACTCGAACTTCTTACTTTAATATGAGCAAGACCTGCGCGCATTGTTCATTGTTTTTCAAACATGCTTATTACATCATATCTATGGTATGTTGTTTTTCTGTTTGCTGGATTTCTAAACTTCCAGATGTCAGTTGACAACGACCTGCCGAAAAATACGCTTTATTTTGGACTAAAATCCATTCCTTGGGTACTTTCAATCCGATCAAAATTCCGGTTTGCATCTCCAGAAATTTCCAGAGGGGAATATGGGACATTCTCGCAATTTGTGGAATAGAGGACGACCTTGCGAGGTATAACGTTTGGTTTCCATCACGGAATTTGCAGAATTTTTAGCTGAATAGTTTTGGAAATTTAACAATTTTCGGATTTTTCAGAAACTTTCCGAGAAGATTTTTCAACAAAAAATTTTTGGTCGAATGAAAAGCAACCCATATCTCACAACAACGTGGAATTATTTTCTGTGAACACTTTCGAAATATTTGTTGATGTTGCAATGGTGGCAAAATTTTCTTGCCACTGATAAGGACAGCGAAACTAGCAGGACATAGAAATTGACTAACTGCAATTTAAGTCTGTTTCTAAGAGAGTAAGTGAAAAACTAGTTAGTTATCACTATGCACTGAACATTATACCATGCAATTGTAATATGAGCTATTTACATTATCAAGAGACTATGTCTATACGCCAACGTTTGTTTTTGTTGAATACCCAGGACTTGCAAGATTGGTAACTACTTGCTCTTGCAGCAAGGCACCATTGAAGCGACATTCTTCCTGAAATGCTGGCTATAAAAGCTGTACACCACTGGATTGAGACTGGAATTCAACAGCGCACTTGCTTTAGCTACGGAATTCACTGTGGCGCGCCTACCAGGAATCACGGGAGTCAGCAAGCAAAGCACTGCCGCAGGGGTCCAGCACGCGATGAAGATAACAGAGACTGAGATGAGCATCTTTGTTACTTTATGCCTGGACTGTGAAACTGAGTTTGGATAGGAGACTGGCACGAGAACGACCGCACGCAGACGCAGAATTATCCGCGTGTACAGGTATCCCATGATGGTTATTGGCACCAATTCATTGCAAAATGCCCAAAACAGGTAAAACGCTCGAGATGTCACGTGGTTTGGGAAGTTGTCCACACACATTTGATTTTCTGCATCGTAAGTCGACACTACGAAAAGGGGACTAACCAATAGGAGCGCTAGGACCCACATGATTGGCACCGACCACCGCGACCGACTCCGACTGAGCTGTTCCAGGGGATGTAAAGTGGCGTTATAACGCTCAAAAGCTATCATCACCAGAAGAAAGGTCGACATCAAGGCCGCCACCCAACCCAAGGCCCCAACGAAAACGAACTTGCAAAGCAGGTCTCCAGTAACACCGCTCGGCTGCTCGATAAAGTGGCTCAGAATGATAGGAGGAATGAAAAAGACAGCGACCAGTAAATCAGCGATGGCCAGGTGGAAAAGAAGCCAGTTGACAGAGGTTTTCATCGCTTTTTTCTTCAGTATTACGGCACACACCAGGAAATTACCTGCTATGTTAAAAATTATCACGGCGGCTACAGACAGCAAGAAAACCAAGGAAAAGGTCGATATTGCCATCCTTGAGTACAAAATCAAATTTGTTTCTCAAAGTGGGCTTTTTCTGTAATAAGAAATATTGACATAGATAAACTCTTAACACCATGCAGCATCAGACAAGTTATTTGCATAATATCATTTTTAAGCAAGTTCGAGAAAGGAGGAAGGATAAGAGTATTCATCACCCATATAGGACTTAATTACTCCTGAGGTGATCCCTCTCGTGTTATTTTCAGACATGGTACCCAGTTCTTTCGCGGACAATTTTACCACCTGCGTTGCGTGGAAGTTTTCGTGGACGAAGGAAAGGCGTGCAAAGCATTTTGGGCAGTCCTGTGTCCCAGCATTGTAGCTATTTGTAGATCCTCCTGCCATTTTCCAAACTGGAAGTGATGTAAAGATAACTTGAGAGAGATTACCTCGTGAATAAGGCCTACATGGGAAATATACTCTCATGCCCTCCATTTTTCTTTGTTGAGCAACAGCTAAATATGCAATAAATTGCGATTCATCACGATCATCAAATAGTGCTGCATGTAACCAGTGCATCGTACCCTGTTCGATGTTGAACGGACTAGAAGACTTCCCTATTCTTTTCACATATCAACTGGCTTCTATTCAAAATTAAAAAGATACACTATACTGTTATTTTTCAGTTGTCAACTGGTAAATCTTGACTACTCTAAGTTCGCGTTAAATCGTGTAAAATTTCACTACGACGAACATGTTTCAAGCGAACTAGTTTGAAGCCGAAGACAGGAATGCAAATTTCAACGTTGTTTGGAAGGTTTTGTTTTAAACAAATCAGTTTGTTGCCATTTTACAGCTTAAAAAGATAAAAAGAAAGTGACATCGCTTACTTACTGCGTGCATAAAAAATCAGTAGTTTTGTAAAATCGAAATACTTACGAATTTATTTTGCTGTCTCTGTTTTGTGCAACCCAGTATCTCAGTAAAGGAGAAGCGAAGGTCGAAGATTTAGTTTTAATTTGATTTTTCTATCCTGCAAGACTTCAGGTGGCCTTTCAACTTCACAAAGCCGAGTCATCAGCTCATATCCGAAACAATTTGTCAAAAAAAGACGGAAAGCAATGACTTACCAAAAGGCAGAGCCGGGCAATTTATTGCACAAGCTGCAGAACATATTGGCTTCTGAGTTTCTTAAGCGATTCTGTTATATACAGACATTTTTTAAGTTTTTTTTTTCCTGTCTTTTGACGAATTGTTTTGAATTTGGGCGTAAGATTAGCCATGCAGTCATTTAGCAAAACAGATGACCCTTATGTGGAATCATTAAAAGGCAACGCAAAGTCTTGAACGACAGAAAAAAACAAAGTAAAACTGAATCGTCGGCCTTCGATGATAACTCCTTTATTGAAATAATGTCATGCAGTTTTAGTTAAGAAACACAGTTGAACACAGAAATGAGGTGATTAAGTGTACAAGCTGTAAAACATATTGACCTCTGAGCGATTTGTTATATACAAACAGTTTTAAACGGTGAAAAACCACAAGCAAAACTCTCACCTTGGATTTTTCAGAAGGCCATCACTGTTGTAAACACCACCGCGCAATTGGTCTTTGTATTTGTAGCAAAGAACAGTTCGCAATATCTTTAACAAGGATTATAAACTAACGCTGACGTAATTCTTCCACATCTAAAAACCACAGGCGTATATTGATGCAGCTTATGGAGCTCAACATAATAGCGAGTCTTACCTCTCATCTATTTTCCCCGGCCTACATTGTTATGCAAATATGAAAAGTCGTCCATGAAAAGATCTCCCACCCCCCAGTACGTTTCTTTGTGTTCTTTTTCATTGGCATAGGCGTGACATACATTCCTTATAAGCTATTTTTTAATCATACGTCAAGTGAAACCCAATTTGGTGATTTGAAGCAGTTTTCATTTGAGTGTCGAAAAGTAATTGGTTTGCACTTACTACGCTGCGCGATTGGCTAAAAACTCTCGCGCCAGTTTAATTTTTATCCAATCAGAAGTAAAACCAAAGCCATTCGTGGCTTGTTTGAATGCGTTTACCCGCGCTTCGCGTAAGCCACATGTATTTGCTTCGAGTTTTGAGTGGCTCACTGTATTTTCTATGTCCTTTGTGATTGGCTAGAGCAATCACTTTGGTTTTGGTTTCACGACACGCGTAATTTTTTTTTTCTTTTCTCTTTCCTTTCCTTTTTTTATTTATTCACAGAAAAAACTTCCAGTAAAATAAAACATAGAGTAAAGTAGCTACCATACAGCACTTTGAGGATTACAATAGATAAACAAATAAAGTCGCTACTACTTAGAAATTTTGAAAACATGAGAAAATTGACACAAAGTAAGTAAATTAATTTGTCTTATTGAGACGTTGGAATTTGAGGAGATGTTTCTTAAGATGTCAAATTTTCTCGGTCGACAGTCCAATACCCAGGAGTAATTATTGTCCGCCTTAGCAGTTAGCGTTTTTGTTGAGTCTCTGGGGAAAATCAAAGCTTCAAAAGATCTGCTTGAGAGGGTGGTTTAATTAGTCTGTGATCATTCATTCGGTATTTATTCATTTCATCTTTGATAATTCATTCTCTCGGTATTATACATTGCTTTTAGTTTAGAACATTTTCAAAGAAGTTTTTGTCCTAGCTAGTATGTATAGTAGAGCTGTGAGACCTGATTTACGGCTTGACTCGCTCCAGTGGAAGTTTATTCAGGTCTCTCTCTTTTTCTTGTACCTATGAGACATGTCCTTTTCCGTTATAGGAACTCAGTCACGGTACTTATTTTGGCCACCTACAAAATTATCTTTAAATTGAAGGAAACCTGAAAATAATTAGTTTACTAAGATAGAAAAACACCAAAGAGATAATAATAAACCATAAAGGAACAAGGATGGTTAATGATGGAGAAGATTAACACAGATTGAAAAATTTAGCCTAAGCTTTTTAAGATAGCTCAAACCATGACGTAGCTCCTTTAACTGACGGAACATTAAACTAACTGAAAACCTAACAAACGAACTGTTCACATTATAAGGCAACAAGATAGAATGGAGTGTGAGAGAGTTAATCCCGCATCACTCACCGTTTGGGAAATGCCGGTAGGAACTGGAGGATCTGGTTAGAGCCAATTCTCAAACGGCTTTACACGCACTTTATCCTTCACGAAAACATTCACGTAACGCGCGTACCAACATTATCTGCGGAAGAACTGGGTACCACCTCTAAAAATAACTTGAGAGAGATTATCGTGGGAGCAAGGCTTATAGGGGGGATTAAATTTCTTATACCTTTCATCTTCTCTTGAAGCCGATCATCATTTTAGATTTGCAAACAGGACTCTAAAGGTTTAAGCTCATCATGATCAGCAAGTATCTGATTAGCTACTGGAGTGGCGATTATTTCATTTTCTGGCAACATACGAGTGATGCGAGATTCTTCCTGAACTGTTGACTATGAAGCGTGTACACCAGTGGATTGATGCTAGAATTCAACAGCGCGCTTGCTGTGGTGACGAGGTGAATTGTAGCAAATTGCCCGCCAGGAATCACGGGACTCAGCATGCAAAGCATGGCGGCAGGGATCCAACACAGGACAAAGATGATGAAGACTGAAATGAGCATCTTAGTAACCTTGGTTCTGGAATGTGACATGACGTTTGCTGAGGAACCTGGCACCTGGACACGGCTGCGCAGACACAAAATAATCCGCGTATACAGGTATCCCATGATGCATATGGGCAACACTGAATTGGCAAATGTCCAAGCAAGTGAATATGTTAGATCCGTTGCATAATTTGGATAGTTCTGGATGCAACCTTGACTTTCTGTATCGTAGGCCGATACTACGAGACCAGGCATTATCAACAAGATGGCGACGATCCATAGGGATGGCAGCAACCACGGTGATTGGCTACGTCCAAGCTTTTCAAATGGATGTAAGGTGGCGTTATAACGCTCAAATGCTATCACCACCAGAAGAAAGCTTGAGGCTGAAGCCGACGCCCAACCCAGAGACCCGCCGAAAATGAACTTGCAAAGCAAGTCTCCAATAACGCCGCCAGGTTGCTCGATAAAGTGGCTCAGAATGCAAGGTGGAATGAAGAAGACAGCGACCAGTAAATCAGCGATGGCCAGGTGGAAAAGAAGCCGGTTGATCGAGGTTTTCAGTGCTTTTTTCTTCAATATCACTAAGCACACCAGAGAGTTACCCGCTATGTTGAAAATTATTGTGGCGGCTAGACATAGTACGTATAGAAGAGTGGTAGTTGACATCACCAGGATTCAAGTTTGAGTCCAAAGTTGGATTCGTTATCTGTGTATATAAAAAATAAGGTTAAAAAGAAATTAAACCCCCGAACAGGGAAAGTACGACAAACAAACGTAAGAGAAATTTGAAAACCCGGCTATAGTTTTACGGTTAGGCTTACCGTCCACACTAATCCGGAGAAACTGTCCACCGAAAACGGAGCTTTTCAAAAACGCTCCTCAAACAAGAGGAATTTGAAAACACGGAAAATGATGACGTCACGATAATCATGTGATTAACCCTTCAGAGCGGAGAAACGTACGAGGTTGGCCTTTCTACCGTCGGTTTTAATGCGTTTTCAAATTTCTCCAGTGTATTGTGGACGGGGCCTCAGTTCCAAACAAACAACTAGCTAGCAAAGCAGCATTTCAAAAGCTCTTGTCCTGATTTTCTCGATCACAGTTTAATTTTCTGACATATGGTTTTAAAAATTTAAAAGCGATAGTCTTTCTATTTTTTGTGGCTAGATAGGTGAGGAATTTGACGACCTGTACTCCTCCGGATCAAAGTGGATTTAAAAATTTTGGCTTTCAAAACTTCTCATTTCCATTTTCGGCCAATGTATTAGGGCTCAAGACAAGGGATACTAAAAGGGACGGGAGACCCGGAGAATTACAGGGAGAATTTGAAATTATGGTGAACTCTTTCATTTACGCTCAACCACATTCGTTGATACTAAGTATCAGCTGATTAGTGAAGCTGACATTGAAGTTTTAATTAGTAGATGATGTGCTAAGTGAAAAGGTCATTTTTAAAGTATTTAACTAGGACTGACACATTTCAAACTCTAAGATTTGAAGGTCGAAAATTATTGCAAGAGAAACATAAATAAATAATTTCCATTTACAAGGCTAAAGGAAAAAGTTAAAAGTAGAAAACCGAACGTTTTCGACACTAGCTCATCTTCACTAGGTCACTTACCTTGAAGATGACCTAGTGTCGAAAACGTTCGGGTTTTTACTTTTAACTATTTTAGCCTTGTAAATAGAAATTATTTCTTGGAAACAAAGCGAATACTATCGACAGAAACATAAATATCAGTGGAACGCGTTATTTCATCTCCATAGCTAAAAAAATATCATGAAAGTCTTGATAAACAGATTGTTACTTATTCAATCGATAAAAAAGCTCAAAAAAGAAAGCAGATTAGATAATAATCAATTTAGCTACTTAGCAATTATACTCTTTAACAAAACACAAGTAGTGATGCGTCTGTGGAATTGAGAATACCTGTCTGTCAGAAGAAAATTGCACAAAACTGACCTACATTCAGCCTTCGGTGATTACATGGGAATACCTGCTGGAGTACATTTTTTTGTTAATTTCCGTGAATTTTTCATTTCAATGCAAATCTAAATGCGGCCTTAAAAAATCAGATATGTGATTACTGCCAACGTTTGCTGAAGTCGATCTGGTGACTATTCACCGTTACGGACAGGTGACAAGAAAGAATAAATATTAACTGCCCTGATGTACCGTCATACTCTCATAACTAGAACTACAAGAAATATATGACAACCAGCGAGGAGATTTTATTTTTCGAGCAGTCTTGAAACAAAAGACGACAAAGCAGCCTCTTCGTTTGCAGCTACGTGAATCGTGTCTTCAATGTCAAATGTGTGTAAATTCACCTGTTTGTATTTTCTTCTATGTGGGCTTAAGCATGCATTTTTAATCAAGAAAGCTGTTTATAGGAAAAAATGACAAACAAATACCAGAAAAAAATATTACATGGTACGTACGCCGGTTGCACTGAATTTGACTGGCCTTTTTGTAAAGATGGCCAAATGAAAAGTGCAATATTTCGGATGTCTCCGACAAGCGAGTTATCCGTCAATGAGTTATATTAACCTGCTTTACTTTAGTGCAAAAGACATGTTGTAAAATTAAATATCCTGTCCTGAATTAGTGTAAAAACCTGTCAGTTTTTATTCTCCTGTTTACTTTTTACAAGAACGAAACAAAAAACAAGACATTATTTACTCGCAACGCAGCTGCACACGAGTCACACAAGACCGACGAGGTCTGCCAAAAACATGTGAACGACATTCGTCGAAAATCGGTTGCAACGTTCTCGTTGTTGAAGGTTCCAGCCCTTAGCAATGCAGTACAAATCGTGTGCTATTATTATCGATTACAACAAAGGAACTAAAGCCTGGTTACAAAGAGCAATTATATCTTGCATACTGTAGTAGTTATGGCGAGCTTACCTATTTGTAAGTTTTACAATAGCAATGGGCAAAACAAAAAAAAATACAAATGTTTTTCTCCTATTACTATGATCTTATTCTAAATTCATTTCCCAAGGCTAAATATCGTTTGAAATGAAAAGGTTAACCAGTCGACACTCAGTTATCAACACTAGATCGCAATAAACTAAAAAAAACAAAAAAACAAAACAATTAAGGAGTATCAAAAAAGGCCCATTGGAATTTGCACTGTGATGCAAAAGATCAACCACTGAGTTGTGTTACCCATCAACTCACGGTCACACCAACTTAAATTTAGCAGTATTTTGGATAAACAATCAAGTGACCAGCGCCCCATCTCATAAATTATCCAAGGACCGTGAATGTCATGAATTCATGGAAGTTAAACTAATCAGATTACAGGTCATCACGTCCATCACATTTGAAGCTAACAGAGTTCTTAAAGTCATACCATTACAAGAAATTTAGTTCCAACTAATGGCAACAAGTTGCTTTTGGTCCAAGTAACATCAATAAAAGCAAATCATCCAAAACTCTCTGTATGGCATGAGGTAATATATCTTCCATTTCACTCTTGCTGACAGAAAAGGAGGACACAAAGTAGCTGCCGAGGACTTCCTCTTTTGCTTCGCGAAGAAGGTGTTTCATCATACCATCCAACCGTGCAAACAGCTCTTCATTGCTCCAGAATTTTTCGTCTGGAAATTTTTCCAGCTCGAAAAGGAATCCAGTTTTTAAAACATAAGAAGTCAGCACAAAATTGTCTCCCTTATGCTGGTCACGGAAGTATTTTGCACACCTGTAGCATGTTAGGCGGTTGCTGTCTGGGCTGAAGGATTTGAGAATGTGCATCTCCGCAACTGAAAACGATGCACGCCACAATGGAGTGACTGCCACAACATGGAAACCGAGTTTTGTGACTTTTTCCTTGAGGGTCTTGGAGCATGATTCCTTAGCAGCTCCCAAGCAGGTAGTTGTCGTTGCTGAAATGTCTGTCCATTGAGGCCAGTGGAAAAACTTAATAGCAGGTGTAATGTCGATGGAAATGTCCAACTTCCTGTACTTGCGTCCATTCCAGGTCAAAACTAAAGTGACCGAGGGGCCTTTGTGGCCAATTTTGATTGACGGCCCCCAGCACGCTGGAAGCGGATCCATAACATCTAGGGCACTAAGCAGTGTTCTCTCAAAAGCGTTGAAGAATCGTCCAGATGAAAGGCCAGAAGAACCATGAATCAAATCAGAAAAAAGTGTGTATGCTAGGAAAGGATGGGGTTTCACTATAGGACGACCGGGAAATCCACTGTGCCAATGGACTGAGCAGGCTCCACGAAAAGAAAGAACTTGAATTTCCGCCATGAAGTCAAACTCATCAGGTGCCGTAACTTTCGTCCCCTCGTAGAAACTTCCACTCGGAATAACCGTGCTGATGAAGCGGCCCTCTAGTTTTCCGATACATTTTAACAAGTTATTAACAAACGTTTCGACTGCGACTTGGATTTGTTGGTTTTCTCCACCTTGTTCAAGAGCCCTTCCAACTTCAGCTAGACGTGTTGAAACTGTGCTATCCCTACCAAAGGCGGTCGCATCCCCTAGGTCGATGTTTTGCCTTCGTCTGTTGTGTATGTGCGTTAAGAATGATGGCATACCACCATAATCGTCAGGGTTCAAAGACCCAAAGCGATGCATTTCAATAGATTTTAGACGACAAAATCTCCACTGGAGTGAAAACTAACACACTTTCACCACTTCCGCCTTCCTAGATCTGAAGCCTGAGGCACTTGACGCCAACGGCAAACAAATTAGATTCCAGGGTCTTCTCGTCGTCTCCAATTCCAATCTAACTTTCTGTAGTAGAATTCTACCAGTATACTAATGCGAATGCTGTAATCTGATTGGTTGAGCCATTGAACACTATTAGCGATTAGTGTGCAGTGGCTGGAGGTCGTGTTGGAAATGACGACGTTTTTTCTCGTTTTTCCAAAGTTTTGGAGGAAAATTTGATGCAAATGGTTAATTAAATTCCTGAGAAGGCTAAACGAAGGACATTTACGGTTTCTTGACTTTTAAAATGTTAAAATTATTGAAAAAACTGATGCGCGCGCGCACACAACTTCAATTTTAAATGACAATTCAACTGATCCGAGCGATCTTTTTCAGGCGCAAAGTTTAATAATACGTTAAGAAATCATTGGAAACCGTTATTTGAAGTAAAATTTAGAAAGAACTCTACTAAAACAATTAGATTATTCGCTCTCGATTTCTATGAGGTGATAGTTGATGAGGCCGAAGGCCAAATCAACTATCACCTCAAGGGGCCAGTCATCAAGTGTTCTGTTGTGCCTCCCAACTCAAAACTAGGACAACCTGCACGAATATTTTCTGCTTGACGCCGGCTGGCACAAAAGTTAGCGAGTTTTGATCCATTACTCGTGACATGTTCTGGTCGTTCTCTTCTAATCGGAAAATGTGGTTGAGTTTGGGGTTATAAAAACGTTGCTTATCTAACTGTTTTATTATTATCATTATCATCATCATCATCATCATCATCGTCATCATCATCATCATTATTATTATTATTATTTTTTTTTTTTTTTTTTTTTTACATAATGGTCATTTGCACGTGTACCGGAGCTATGTTTTTATGTTCTTTATGTTTAAGTAGTATCATTAAATTCTCATCCTCGGAAATGCTCTTTACCCCTCACAGTTTTTGATTGGTTAACAGAATCTCGGTTATCAGCCATCATAGCTGTGCTTGACCGGATTAAGAAAATGAATGCAGCCACCTGTGTAGGAAGTCTACGTAGGACGACACCCTCTTTTTTAAGAAATGAAAAATTTGCAGAGATCAAGGCAGGCTCACTTTCTTGGCACTCCATTTACACTCCGCACCAGACTCCTCCTGCCGGATCGCTCGTTCTTCGTCGCTCGCGCGTGGGACTCAAAGGTGAACCTGTTCGCAAGCTAAACTCGTACATATCGTGTAACCATACCCTGTTTAGGGCAGGTTCTGACCCTGGTTAGGACAAGGGCGAGTAAAATTGTATACCCTGTTTAGGACAGCGAGGCCAAAAAACCATACCCTGTTCTGCGGCACGTCCCCGCGTAGGCCAAACAAGGGAGTACCCCCCCCCCTTTTTTCCCGGATTACAGTTTAGAGACAAACAGACAGACAAGCAACCTTTTTTAAGCACTATTAAAATTAAAGCTCAGTTTAGTTAGCTTGTAGGGTCGTGCAGAAATAAAATAAAATAACATTAAACCTCGTACAAAGAATATACATGATAGATACAGTTCATAGCAACAAGGTCAAATGGTTACCGGTCATCTCGCCACCAACGAACTCGCCAAGCGAAGTCACCTCGCCACCAAGCGAAGTTTCCTCGTCACCAGTAATCTAATAAGGCAGTGGATAAAAGAACGAGGAATAATCTCTATATACGACTGAATCTGGTTGGGGGCAAACTCGATCAAGTTGAGTCGATGTGGCTGATGTGGGGGCGAACTCGCCATGGGGCGAAAACGGTAGCTACCCAGTTCATCTACAATTCGTCGAGCTTTTGAGCGTTAAAGATTTAAGATCGTCGATGACAGTGACGAAAGAATGTTTTAAGTAGCTTATTTTGACACCCTATGTTGTCTTAATATTGGTTTCAGATCAGTATTTCATCATAAACCAACATATCTAATGCGACAACAGCAGACTTCTCTTTGGGTATCACGGTTCAAATCATTCACCAATCTCTTGGTGTCATATGAGTAAAGAACTCCCACACTGAGAGGCTGTTGTCAGTTTTAAAACAAGCGAAATCATCTGCAACATGTGCGTCAGATAAACTAATGAGACAGTGAGGGACAAAACACACGAAGATACGAAGTACAGACAATAATACACACGACGAAACATCGAACCAGACAACAAGTACAACAGGTCACATAAAATGCAAAGAAAAACAAACTAACAAACTTACGTTGCATTGATAACATAAAACAAAAACTTAAAAGACAAACAAACTACTACCAATACTGGAAAACTTGACAAAACTGTTAAAAAAAAACAAAACAAAAAGCTTACGACAATACGAAACACGGCACTACACTACATCGACGCCATATTTGACTGGTAAGAGAGAAGTCTGGTAACTGGTTACAAGGCTCCTTGCGCTCAATGAACGCCTGGTTGATTTCTACTTCCCAGGCGTCAAACCACCATTTTGTTACTTTGTTATTTATCATTTATGCAAGCTGAGAGAGTCTTTTCCTTTGACGACAAGTCTAATGGAGACAGAATAGAAGTACGGATACCGGAGGTATAGATAAGTATTTTGTTTGAGGTCTACCGTTCACGCGTTGCACTCGGAAAAAGTCGGGTCCTGTCAGCAAGTTGCATGATCAGTGTTATTAAGCTTATATTTATGCAGCTGTTATATGACCTTGTATGCATGCCACCATTATAGTGGAATATAGCATCTGCATGAAATAACACTGATGTTTGCTGACAGGACCCCAATATCACTACAGTGATACCCGTATTAAGCGGACACCCTTGGGGCAGCAATAATAGTTAATTATTAACCCTTTTGTGCTCATAGCACAAAAAATCCTGGCTATGCCCCTGTATTTACAAACATGACCGAGAAGTTGAATTAGGGTTTACCAAGAAACAACTCCAGCTAAGTGGTCTGGTCAGAGCGGAACTCGAACCCGCGACCTCTGAATTTAAAGTCCAGCACTCTAACCACTTGGCTATGCTGCCTCCCTACTTAAATATAGCACAAGTCTTATTTGCTTGAAATTGATTGTCTACAGTGAATTCATTGTAAGTACTTTGACAGGTTTTTAGACCATGTTACTAGCACCACCTCCCTTGACACCGAAATAGGAAAGAGGATTGGGCACACTGCAACCAACATGTCAAAGCTTTCACAACGTGTCTGGGAAAATCAGAAGCTCACTACTCCCACCAAAATGTCGGGTCCTGTCAGCAAGTTGCATGATCAGTGTTATTATGCTTATATTTACATGTACGCATCTGTTATATGACCTTGTATGCATGCCACCATTATAGTGGCATATAGCATCTGCATGAAATAACACTGATGTTTGCTGACAGGACCCCTTGGCTGTCTACAGAGCCTGCATCATCAGCATGCTCCTCTATGGTAGCAAGTCCTGGACAACGTACAGTGTATGCAGCACAAGAAAAACGCCTGAATGTGTTCCACCTGTGCTGCTTGCGGCACATCCTCTCCATCTCCTGGCAGGACCGCATTACGAACAGTGCTGTCTTAGAGAGAGCAGGCATCCCCTCCGTATACACCCTTCTTCGCCAGAGACGTCTGCGGTGGATTGGCCATGTACATTGAATGGATGAGGGCCGCATTCCCAAGCAACTCTTGTACGGAGAACTAGTACAAGGAAAAAGGCCGGTAGGATGACCGAAGCTCCGTTTCAAGAACGTGGCGAAGAGGGACATGCAGGCCATTGGTCTTCCAATCGATTCGTGGGAGACTCTTGCCAGTGACAGGAGTGTGTGGAAAACAAATTGCACTGAAGCCCTACGAGAGGGAGAAAAGCTTCTGCACATCACAGTGGATACCAGGAGAGAACGTCAGAAGGCCAGGGCCCTTGCTCCACCCACTGATTCCACTTATGTCTGTGGTTCTTGTCACCGCATCTGCTGATCACGAATCGGACTCCAAAGCCATCTCAGAAAATGTTTAAGGAAATGTACAATTACTAACACACGCTAAAATTATGGACTAGATTGTCTGATAATGCCAATACAATACAATATATATTTGTCACATTCAACCCTCACTGTGTATAATGAAGTACTTCCATTTATAAAATTAGCTATGTCAATCATTTTATTGTTTTAGATTGTTGACCCTCAATATGGAATGTTCACATGGCCAGCAGCCCCTGTTCTTGCACAGTTTATATGGCATAACAGGGAACACATAAAAGGAAAACAAGTCATTGAGGTCTGTGCTAATGACAATGACATTCTCTTCAGTGCCTCAATAATAGTCTAAGACAGTACTCATTCATGTGCTTTATTGTATAAGAAGTGTAATGTTGTTGTCACATGTGTGAGCTAAAGTATAGGAAGGGAATGGGGAAAGCAGTTACAACGTATCCCTAAGTTGAACCTAAACACAGAGTATTTAATATTTAGAAGTTAGCTGTGACTAATCCAGAGGTGCCCAAAAGTGCAGTGTTTGTTTTTCAGCTCTGCCTCCCTTCCCTGTCCCCCTTCCAATTCTCTGTATATCTGAAACTGGTTATAGCTTAACTCTGACCATTAAAGACTGATCATAATACAATGCATCATACATTCTAAATATTTAATTTTTCTCATCTAGCTTTGACTTGCATACAATTGGGAGAAAATTGGAATGTTTACCAAATTTACGACACTGATTTACTGAAGCTGTACCTTGCAAGCAATGGTTTCTCCTACAACAAAGGAGAGAGAAACCTCTCTTGTTCAAAGAAAGAGAAACCAACTGCTCACAGGATACTACAGCTGTCTTTGCTTTGTCAATTTTTGACGTCTAGAAGCAGCAACATCATCCAAAATTGACCATCACCCAGATTTGGGTTCACAATGACAATTTAAAAATATTAAAATGTTTGTTGTCACTGACTAAAAAAAGGTTGATTTGGACGTTTTGGTTAAAATACTGTAGGTTTACCCGTGGTTTATTTTTTTTTTTTTTGTCGGTGACCAGACGCAGACCTCCGCTCGGCCAAATTCCGAGTCACGCAACGTGTGATGTTTTTTCCGCCAGAAGCTGTTAAAACATTAATACACGGATAATTTTACGGATATTGTTTCCTTTGTTGTGGGTAAAATATATTTTCTTTTGGTTTTATCGAAGCGTTGGATTCAAAGGGATTAATAAATACGCTAAAAAAAGGTATTACGTCAGCCATGGAATGCGTTAATGTTGCAGCTTTCACTTTCGCTACGTGACTAATAAGATCGTGTTTACTTTGGAAGTTTATTTCGCCAGAAGCAACGGTCATTAATTTATTTGCAAGTTTGCGAGTATTTCTTGTGGTTTTAGGCAAATGAAGTAAATTCTTTGGCTCTTTCATCGCAGCGAGTTCATAGATCGGAAGGAAAATGAAATATTTGCAAGCCAAACAAAGAACATGTCAGGACATGCAATCATTACGTCATTGGTAGGGAAATAACCACCGTACTAAAGATAGCCGTCGATAACGCAATTCTTGAATTATGTGACTCGTGTGACTTCTTTGCTAGCCCTTTACTCAAGGAAAATATTAAATTTAAACTTGACTTTTAAGAAAGAAAGCTGTTGTTAATAGTGTTCGTATCTTCATGCCCATACATATCCCAAAGAAAGTTCCAGATTAACACTATTACGTCATCGGAGATTTTGCAACGGCTACGACTGATGGTGCAATAGTACAGTCTGTGTTGATCAAGTGATGTGATGTCTACAGTAATCAATGAATCATCAAGGATTACTTTCGAATGTACACTGCGTTGCAACTGTAGTGCTAAGAAAATAGTTAAATTTTAAAAGCGCGGTTTTAAGATCTAACAGATCTTCTTGTTTTTTGTGCTGCAGAATGTTACTGACAGTATTTTAACCAAAACATCCAAATCAACCCTTTTTTTAGTCAATGAAAACAAATGTTTTAATATTTTTATCATGCCTGAATACAATTACAGTATTTTTAAATGACAATTTGATTGTCTCATAGATTGGTGCAGGAACAGCACTTCCTGGATTGGTTGCTTCGCTGTGCGGTGCACATGTCACTCTTACAGATAAGGAGGACTACCCTGAGTGCCTGGAAAATTGCAGGCAAAGCTGCTGCGCAAATGGTCATGACTTTGTCAAAGTTGTGGGAATCACTTGGGGACAGTTCACACCAAATCTATTCAAACTTAATAAGGCTGACATAATTCTTGGTTCAGATTGCTTCTATGACACCAAAGGTAATTTCACCACTAGTTTGTACATGACCAGAAATGGTATGTAGTGAGAAATTCTGCAAGCTCTACCACGTATTTGCCCAAATGTCCAATGACAAAAAGAACCTTTCTGGAGATCTTTACAGGAATGTCAGATTTAAGAAATAATGATCAGTACAAGTAGGGTGTAATTTCAACTAACATTTTGATCAGAGAATCATCTGATAACTTCATGCAATGCATTTAGAGATCCAGTTGAGAATTTATTCAGCCTCAGTCCTAATGTGTGTAGAGAGGTAGGCAATAAATCAGTTAGCATCATATACCTACAATTCATGCAGACAGTAGATTATCTTGTTAGCTGATTGAATTATTTCTGAACATGCCTTATAATTCTTTAAGCAAATGATTTGTCTTTTAAAGGCTAGTATTATTTCTCCTGTTGAATTTCATGCTCATAGTTAATATTAGGTCCCCCATGATACAGTAATAGGCCATTTGTGAGTTACCTTGTGGCTCAATTTCAAAACGAGTCCTCAAGTGAAACCTTTCACATGGAAATAACTTGGATTTGCATGAAAAAGACAAGTAGGCAGAACTCATTTTCATATGAATGGTTTTGCACAAAGACTTGTTTTGACACAGAGGCAATAGACAACTTGGAAATGCCCTACTGGTAATATCTTATCGCCTGTGATACAGATTTTGATGACATTCTTGCCACTGTCTCTTTTCTGATGGAGAAAAATCCCCGGGCAAACTTCTGGACAGCCTATCAGGAAAGGAGGTACTGTGCATGCATATCAAAAGTTAAACAGCCATTGTGAACTAGTGCATAGAGATTTTGGTTGGCCTAATGGTTGGTTCATTAGACTTAAAGAATTGAGTTGTTCAGTTTGGGTGCTGGCCAGGGTCATTGTGTCATATTTTGGGGCTAGACATGTTACTATCTTCATCCAGGTGTGTAACTGGGTACTAGTCAGCTACATTAGGACAATCAGAAATTTGAATAGCTTTTCATACATATCTTTCTTTGTAGTTCTAGTCGCTCCATTGAGGATCTGCTCCAAAAATGGGGGCTCAAAGCTGTCCAAATCCCTTTGGAAGATTTCAATGCTGATCATGGCAATATTGGAGGCTCCAATATCTCTGATTTACACACCATACAAATGCTGCAGATAACAAGTCAACGAGCCCAAGAGAACTTGAAGACACAAGTGGATAACAAGGCATAACTGCTCAGACACATTTTATGAAAAAAATCTCAAATAAGGATGTAGCTGGAGCTGGTTTTAATTCAGAGACTAAGATCCACCAGGAAAGAGTTACCAAGGGATTTGAGGCTGTCAAGTGCAGATTTCATACTGTTGGTGATCTCATTTAGAGAAGTCTGGGACTACCATTCTGGTCTTCAGATGTAATTGCTGAACACGAGAATGAGGAAATTGCTTCTTAAGGATCATGACAGCTCTTGAGGTGCAACTTGATTTTAAGTTAATGTACAGGCTAAGCAACCCACAATGGAAGTACAGCCAATTGACTTGTGTGTGCTGCTGTTGATTCACTTGGTTACCAGTCAACAAAAACCACTCCTGATAACTCCTGTTGCACTTGTATGACATACAAGACTCTTAGAAGTCTTAGAAAGGTCATCTGTATTTCTTTAGTTATGCCATAAAAGCAATGCAACATGTACTGTCTTGTTGTTCTATTATTTACCCGCAGCCCTGTTAAAGTGTTTTGTAGCAGCAGGCAAGATAACAGAAGTAGTAGGGCTGGCAGCGCATTTAGACAGTGCTTTTATATGGTAATGCTGTTTCTTTAGAACCGTTTAGACTGTTTCTTTATAATTCAGGAAAATGTGGATCTTACTCATTGCCACCTTTGTTGCAAAAATCCAAATGGCCTCTGAAAGTGGACGTTATCACCAGTGAACATGAACACATTAGGTGATGCAAGCTGCTCTTGAAAATCAATAACTCCAAGAATAACGTAACAAGGAATTCATGTAACATTTTTTGATGTTCCTTCTGAGTTAACTGGCAAGATGGGTTTCTTGTAAACTCTTATGTGTATTGCTGAGTTAGTTCGCACTTTAGAACAACCTTCATGGTCCTGAAAATAAATGACAGAATTTTGTCAGGTGGACATTCAGATTGGCTAGCCTTTTGTTGAAATGTGATTAGCAAGAAGAGCTATAGGGCATTCATGCTTTCAACATACACTCTTCAACATGACTGTTCTTAAGCATACTGAATTAATTTTGCATTCAGTAGTCAAGGTCTAATTTCTCCATGGATATAGTATCAAATATATACACTAAGAGGCAGACAGATGAGGAGATTGAAGATGATCATCAGCTGTGCAATATCTTTCTCCAACTCCAAATTCTTAGAACTAACACTGAGAGAAAGATATGGTAGTCAGTTGGGAGAATCAATGTAAAACTTCAACCTGAACAATTCCACCAGTCAGGGGAGCAGTGTATTTCCTCTGGATCCCATTGCTATTGAGTTGCTACACAATTGAAGCCTCAGTTAACATTTTTTGTCACAATTTTCTTGCTCTCCATGAGTTCTTGTAGCTCAGTGGATAGAGCACCTGCCCAGTGTTCGGGAGGTCATGGGTTCAATTCCTGTCAGGGATTTTTTCTTTGTCCCACGCTCATGTCATGTTCATCAATTCACCTTTCACATTTCATTACCTAGCTTAAAATTCACCATCTTTATTCACTTGTCGTTACAAAAATAGTTTTGTAAAGATAGATGTTAAAAGCTAATGGAATCCGTCTGATTATTCCTTGCTCAAAAATACTTATAATACTATAGTACCCCATTCCCTCTGTGAGATGCGCACCCAGGGAATCATGTTAGTTGTATGCAAAGATGTCATGTGCATGATGAATACGACTACCATGATTCCCTGCATAAATGCCTCATAGGGGGGATGGCTCATTAACAAAAAAAAATGTAGTTCATATAAATAGCATTTAGCTCTGCAATGTTATCAGTAAAAAACCAAATAAGGATTATAATTATTTCAACAGTTTGGTTCCTTTCAACCAAGACTTACATCATCCTCAGGCTCAAAGTCATCAACTAGTTTCACACTGGAAGTAGTTGTTGATAACTGCCAAGCAAAACATTTGCTATTAGTAGATTGCTAAAAGCAAGAGACTGTTATACAAATGAATTAATAAGCTAATGTTATACATCCCTATCCCCTCAGCTCTGAATACCTTATTATTCAGATCTGAAACAAAGGAAACCATAAGTGTGACAGATTTTTGCAGCATTTTTTTTAAAAATTTCTTTGTTTACTCCTTACCTTTAAGTTTTTATTGACATGACATTTATCAAATGTTCAAGTACTCAAAATGAACATCTCAAACACCTGTGAGATTTCTGACATTTGAGCAGGAAAGTTCGAAAGTAAAAATCTTTTGGAGATCCATCCAATGGCCTGAAGGATATAGAACTCTTTAGTTTAAACTGCAGATGTCTCTATCGCTCAGGAATGACACAAACTTGCTCAAACGAATCTTTCTGTGCCAGCAAAAATTGTATAGTTTTTGATGCATTTCTTCCTGTCACTCGCTAAGATCACAAACACTGTCAAAATGAAGTGTCCAGCCCTTGAGCTCACAAGGGAAAGAATGTATTTTTGTATTGAATGGGACTCATTTTGGAATGTTTTTTCTCCCTGTTGAAGTTTTTATTAATAGTTGTAAGATGATAAGTTTTTCACTGAAAAGTGAAAAGGAACTGATCCATTTCAATGTGCACTTTATGCCCACCTCAGGAGGAGGTGAAAGAGGCAGCATGGTTGAGTGGTAAGCTGTTGGGGCGCAGGGCTTGAAATCTGGAGGTCACAGTTGCAAGTCCCATTCTGACCACTACCTGGTGTTGTTCTTGGTAGTCCCGAGTTCAATTCAACTCCTTGGCTATGTTTGTAAATAGCCAACTGGTCTGCCTCCTGCCTGCCTGCCTGCCAGTCTGCCTGCCTCCCTGCCTCCTGGGTCATCATTTGTTTGGTCACATTATTTCTTTCATTGTTTCTAGCCATTGGCCCTGAAAAGCCCCTTCGGAGGAGTGGTCAATTAAGATATTTTTAGTTTATTTACCTCAACAGTTCCTTGTCCTCTTTGTTCAAGTTGCAATGCCAGATTGATTGCACGGTTAATGGCAGCACCCAAGCCATGTATCCTTACCTCTTGCTCACTAAAACAAAAGCACAAAAAGATTACCTCAAGCTTTACACCTGTACATGCACGTGAATGTAACCTATTACATGTACATGTAAGCCTCAAGCTTTATACCTGTACATGCATGTGAACGTAAACTATTACATGTAAGCTTAAATTATCATACAGTGTAAGTTTACATGTGTAAGTTTACATTAACTTATACATAAAAGCTAACATATGAATAGGCACCAGGTGTATACAAAACCTGGGCTAGGCTATGGTCTGGGCCATGGCCCACCCTGTGGCCTACCCTATGGCCTACCCTATGGCCCACCCCAAATTATAAAGAAAATAATAACTACTTACACTCACAGGGATCAAGCATTGTAAATTTGAGTGATAGCCACCATTTTTTAAAATTAAATTCATCCCCAGGGTGTCCTCCAGGTGATTGGCAGTTTAATGTTTAATTAGGCGCTTGGGCCCAACACATGATGCCATCTTGGACTAGGGGCGCTGGGACCCCTGGGAGAAAGGCTGGCAACAATGATGGCCGATCTTGTGGGGAAAATCGAGGTAAGCAATCTGATACAAATGGTGGACAGGCCAAACACGACTCCTATTGGTCAAGATAGAGCTAGCCAGTGGTGTAATGTACTTTTCAATCCTTATTTGTTTGAAGCTCAACCTCGTTATTTTGTGTTTCTTTGACGGCATTTCTTCTAGATTTCTAGGCACTCAATGGCTAGTCTGCAGTGTGGAGCTATTTTGATATAAACACACCCCTTCTGAGGATGTATTTTTTGGCTTTATGCTCCTTGGCGTTAGTTGAGTGTTGTATGTCTCGCACGATGTAGAATGGGGCCTGTCCATAAAAGAGTTTAACAGGCCTACACGACTCCTACAGTGTGTGATATTTGTACATTTGCCGTACGTACCTTTTTGTTGTGTTTATGAAGGGCACTTCATGTTGTGTTATAAGGAGGATTTTTAAGTAGAGTTGAGCCGTTAGACCGTGCTATGGCAAACTTTTTGAGGTCAACCCCTAACGAGGTCGAGCTTCAAACAGATAAGGATCAAAAAGTACATTACACCATTGGCTAGTTCTATCTTGACCAATAGGAGTCGTGTTTGGCCTGTCAACCATTTGTATCAGATTGCTTACCTCGATTTCCCCCTCAAGATTAGCCATCGTTGTTGCCAGCCTTTCTTCCAGGGGTCTCTGCGCCCCTAGTCCAAGATGGCGTCATTTGTTGGGCTCAAGTGCCTAATTAAACATTAAACCGCCAATCACCTGGAGAAAACCCTGGGGACAAGTTTAATTTAAAAAAATTGCGGCTATCGCTTGAATTTACAGTCCTTGACCACTGTGAGCGTAAGTAGTTATTATTTTCTTTATAATATGTAAAATCACAAAATTTGGGGTGGGCCATAGGGTAGGGCATAGGGTAGGCCACAGGGTGGACCATCACCCTGGCCATGGCCTAGCCCAGGTTTTGTACACACCCATAGGCACCAGTGAGCCACAATTGCAAGTTGCACGACCCCATAAGCAGTCATAAGCTACTGGCGTGGGTTGTTCGAAAGGTGGATAACGCCATCCACTGGATAAATCACTATCCAGCAGATAGCGTGGCTTGGTTTGTTAACACTTATCCATTGGACAGCGATTCACCTCTGAGCTTTAATTTTAATGGTGCTAAATAAAGGTTGTCTGTCTGTCTGTCTGTCTGTCTGCCTGCTTGTCTGTCTATATATGTCTATGAATAATTTTGAACTGTGTGAATAAATTGAATAGAGAACTTTTGAATGTATTTGTTTGGTCTTTTCATAAATAAAGTAGCCTTGAGTTGTCTGGAAACCAGCTTAATATTGGCTAAAAATCACAAACCTTGAATCAAGTAACTTCTGGCATCGTTCAAGTTGAGCCGCAAAGTCAGTCTTCCTATTCACGTAAATGTCATTTCGACGTTTTTGCCCTTTCTGAGGGGGTCTCCTTTTACCCACATCTACATAAATTTACACAAAGCAAGCATTTACGCCTTTGAAGCCAAGGAAATCTGATAAAATATCAGAATTTGATACTTACTTCCACGATAACCGTCCGCCATTTTGGTCCATGGGGTAAGCCGCTGCGCATTGAAAAGCAGGCGCATGCCCATGAATCGTCCTTTTTGGACTCCAGCTTGAATTATTTGGAAGGTATGTTGAACTACGAAATAAAATCCTTGTATATCTCAGGCATCCTTCACAATTTTCTTTAATTAATTGTCACATATGAACGATATTATATACTTTCAGTGAGTTATGTTTGAAAATCTTTTTTTTTTTAAGTCGTTAGTAAATTTAGTAACGAAGTCTTTCTGTCATGCCCTAGGTACCTCTGATCTTTCCATCACATTCATTCCACAATGGTAAGCTGTTGTGTTTAAAGTTTAAATGTTTTGTCTTTAACCTTTCTTGGTTCAAATTTAGCTAAGAAACTCGATGGATTGAGCTCACTCGAGTAGTTATTGAAGATCAAACAATTTTTTGAAATCAATCCACGATTTATCTTGTTGCAGCCTAAGCAGATTCACGAAATCAAAGATTTTCTCCTTACCGCTCGAAGGAAGGATGCCAAATGTAAGTGACAATCTTCTTGCTCACGTACTAATAAGAAAGGGCTGCTGTTTTTAGTCTAGCATTTTAAATGATTTGCAGCATATTGCTCGCTCTAGATATATATACAAAGCTGTGAAAGTTAGCTACAAGCCAAAGTGTTTGGAAACTTAACGTTTATCTGGTCATGGATATCAAAATTGCAAAATTTGTTCACTGTGGCTAGAAGTCCGGCAGCCGAACAGCATTCAGCATTTTGAAAATGCTCCCTGTCTGTCAGTCAGAAAATTGTCCATTTACAACTAAATATTTATTTCTTTACCAATACAATTGTTGAGAGCTGACAATAAACAGACTAACTGGTGCGCAATTCATGCAGCAGGCTAGGCTAACCATAGCAATTTTTGGGCTAAACAAGGTGTTTTTTCAGGCCAGTTGGACACAGAGTATTCTTTAGATGAAGTGTAATAATCCTTGTCCAGTTAGCCCTTAAAGCACTGTGGTTACCCTTAAATGTAGACAGGTTAGCTTAGAATGTGTGCTTAGTCCTCAATAATTGAGGTAAAAGGAAAATAAAGTTTCAGACTGCCAGACACCAAGTATTTTCAAAATGCTGTCTGGCTGCTGGACACGTATATAGACACAGGGAAATTTGTTTGGGTCTGTTTGTATGTTACTTGGAAACATAGAAGTTTTCAGGGTTGTGTTCTATTCAAGCACTGAACAGGTGTTTGCATGTTTGTCTCTACACTCCAAATATGTCGGCTGCAACCATGAAATCTTCCAGTAAAAGACACAACTAGCTACACTTCAAAACTTTTTTTGGTTAAGGTTTTTCTTTATTCCATTCCAGCTAAAGAAATTTTCCAAATTTAATGGTACAGAATTCAGACTAGGTCCCATTGTGTCACTTAATGTGTTACTGTATATCCAGTGTTATTGATAGCAAAATGTTATGGGTCATGTTTAATTTGCTGTATTATTTCGCTGACTTTAATTACATTAGATCAAAATCACTGCGATAACAAATTGCAACCTTACTATTTGTTATAGCTGTTAAGATAAAGAAGATCAAAGACACAGTGAAGTTCAAGGTGCGATGCAGTCGTTACCTTTACACCCTTGTCATCCAGGACAAAGAAAAAGCCGACAAACTGAAGCAGTCTTTGCCTCCAGGTAACTTTATTTTGTTATGTTATTAGGTATTCTTTACAAAGTTTGGAGAAGTTCCACAGGTCCGTAAGCCTGGTCAGTAACCCAGTCCTGAGCTTTCAAAATCAGAATAATGGGTTGGTATGGATTGATCAACTCACAACTTGATTTAAGGAACAGTTCCAGACATGGTCAGCATGTGATAGAGTTGACTTGCTATTACCTTCCTTAGGTTTTTGAAATTTTAAAGCTGAAAGAATTGTCTTGGGTTATCATGGCCCCTGATTGATTTATCTTGATATCAGTTTTTTTTGGCAACTTTCTGATAGGTCGGATTTGATTTTCCCCTTCTGAATTTCAAAAAAGCATTTTTACCCAATGGTTGTCCACTGAAAGTTTACTTGAGCTGTCCAGTCCTAAATCTGGTTGTGGTCACTGTGCTGTTTTGAGCAAGACACAAAATGGCATTGCAAAAGTGAGAAATAATTCTCAATGTCTATCATATGTGGGGATTGAGGGAACCTATTGAAGATTGTGTAACAGATTGTGGGTACAATCAATGTGGTACAAAATTTGAATTGGTGGATTGTGGATGATGTCCCAATTTCATTGACCAATAAAATTAATTTTCTTTAGTCACTGAGAATTTGTGATTCATTTTATTAATAACTATTGTTATTGGTAATTGATAACAGTGGGCACAATGCATTTTGGAGGTTAAAGTTTTGAAATAGAAAATACATAAAATGTGAGATCTACGTTCTAAAGATAAGAGTGGTGTCCAAAGCTAGTGCCAAATCCTGAAAATTCTGGGTATCTTGTTTGTTTTTGCATGAATTGAAGTCAAACTGGTTCTTTTTTTTGTTGTTTTTTTACAGGTTTGGCTGTCAAGGAGTTGAAGTAGAATGTTACTCCATGAACTGAAATAAAATGTATATAATCTGCTTGTTTGAGTTTTCATTGATTCATTTTCTAAGTGAATCCTCTGGGATTTGATGTGATCATATTAAATTTCTTGTGAAAACATTTAATTTAACTTGAGTCTTCAACTGATCTCAAAGGGGAAACAAAACAGTTATTTTCAACCAACTTTCCTTACTCCATGACAGGATAGTTATCCCAGGCAGAGCATTGAGAGCTTTTTGAACTCCAATGCAAACATAGTAAAGCTACGGTAGCCTGGGTTGCAGGGGTAAACGGGGAAGGGGTTACAGTTGGAAGGCCAAAAAATGCGAGGTATAAGTTCTCCTCCATCTGCACTTTGCCTGCCCCTTCCTAGTCAAATGCAGGTTACGCTGAGGAGTTGAACTCAGGACTGTAGGTATTGAATGATGGAATTGGGCCGGAGTTCAAATCCATGACTATAAACCACTTGGCCATCTTTCCTACACAAAAGTAAATGGTCATGACTTAAAAAATGTAGAAGTGATACAATTTCAGACTTCATATGTTTTCCAGTTCAAGTTACTGCCAGTTAAAATCATGAATTTTAGGACAAAACAAATGCTCTTCAGACTGATGGTCACAAATAGTTGCCATGATGGTTGTTAAATTCTAATGCAAATAGCAGATTTGCACGTTGTCATCATTTGACTACAACTAACAGAATTCCTTTAGTTTTTTCTTTATTATCTAAAAATTGAATTCCCAGTGGTGTGTAAATATCAATTTCCCTAATAAGCATAAGAAACCGAAAAGGTGAAGGATTTTGGTAGTTGTAGTCAAATGACACCATCATCCAAGTTGCCTATTACCAGTAGCTTTGCAGTGTGTTGGGAAAACATTGGAAAGAAGAAAGTCTTGGAATAGTATTGGCTCATCTTGAGTATCTGCTCCAAAGTCATATTTGACAGGTGCCATTCCAGAAAATTATTCAGACCCCCAAGGAAGGTCACTGGAAATTTCTAGGTGGAGCAAGGTCTCCAAGCCCCACAAGGAGCTATTTCAAGAGAAATGGTGGTGTTTCGTTTCCGGAATGATTAGCCTGTTTGGGGATTTGGTGAGAGCTGCATTTTAAAACAAGCTGCATATGAAGGCCACGGGGATTATTACTTGCATAACACTCCTTTCACAGGGTTGTTTTTGAATAACTGAGCAAGCATCTTGACAATTATTCCTTCTTTTAGCATGAGGCAACTGTTAAAGTGGTGTGCTGTGCATGACTACTAAACAGTTACCAAAAATGATAAGAGACCAGTCACCAGTTCCGAGAATTTAACTTGCTGGCAAAACCCCCTACAGAGATTGCTTGCCCAATAATTTATAATGGCAATGCAAATGTGGCAGCTATAACAATAAGGCCTAATGACATCACTGCTGTGCATGTAAAGCAATGAAAGCAACCAGACCATAGTTTTCAGCAATTTATTATTTAATTTTGTAGAGTACTGCTACTGAAAAGGAATAAGTGCATCAAATTATTATAATTATCTTTCAAATTACAATACTGTGGTTCATACAGTAAGGAAGTCGTCATGAAAGACAATAAAAATGTTATTAACAGTCATACATACAAAAAGTAATACATCAGTTGCAAGCACAAAATAATTACATAGAAAAATTAAGCACAATTTTTTCTAAGTTTGGCTTAGACCTTATCATGTGGTATTTGTGGTATACAGGATATGCCCATAATTATCAGGCTAGGTACACGTACATGCTGATGTTTAGCATAGTTTTAGTTTCAGACATGGTGTCTCAATACTTTCAAAAACAAAATATTTACAGGTGGCAGAATAATTATGGTATCTACAATTTTAAATTCATAATTTTCCTGCTTCAATTAGTCTCAAATATAATCATTACTCAAGCTGAATTGAGGGGAATTAAGCTTCAAATTCACTGCAACCTTGAAAATATAGCTACCTAGATACCACATTTGAACATTGATGTATTTGGTGTGTAAGAGGTATCCTTTACAAAGGATTACATCCATGGATGCATGTAAATATACAACAAAGGGAATATTTAGAATTGATTCATACTACAGTACCAGCTGTGAAACTAAGTGCACATTGCAATTTTTTCTATCAATATTATTTACAATGATAATTATCAGAGAACCATTGTCCTACATCAAAATAACTCCCTTATTACTCTTTAGACCAAAAGAAAGGTCTACTCACAAGAAGAAGGTCTACTCACAATTGGATTGATTTTGCTGATAGACTCCCATTATTTTGAGAAATTTGCCCATGGTCAGGGCTACAAATACTCCTTATCTTGTATCCATGGAGTACATGTTGTAATGCAATATTATTATCTTATTTACAACTACACATCTAACTATATCTTAAAATTTACACAGTTCTCTTAGTAAAGTTACCACAGAAATCTATTAACTGCTCACTCTTGATATTCTATTTTCTTAATCACCGAAGCAGGAGTGGACAAACTTTAAATATAAAAAGTTCCGAAGCAATTGTAAAAACTATACAAAATATGTAAAGAAAGAATGAAGGTCCAACATTAGTGCCTTGTGGAAGCTTGTATGGTTTGCCACCAATTTCAGGCATTTGAAATCCCATTGGGAATGTCAGGGCAGCCAGGCAGAACACAATCACTGAAAGGAAAAAGATTGTTGCTAAAATGAAATAGATTGTTATGAGAATAAAAGGCAAAAGCTAAAATTATCTAGAAAAGGCCACAAGGGCAGTAACTTGTAGTTTGTACATTTACTAAGTAATCCCATTACCAGACTGAACAGAATGATATATATACTCATCAAAGTAGGGATAGAATCTGCACAATGGCTCAGGATTGGTGCTAATTCAGCGGACAGGTTACAACACTGTAAACACTGAGGCCTTCCAAGAGGGTGGCCATGTCGTCATGTCACATCCTTCCATGTACTGATGTCACCTAACCAGCGGAAGCTGTCATTGTCGGTTTTCTGCATGAAGCTATATGTCGCTGTCACTACAAGGTTGATGTTTTTAGAGTTCATTCAGTGGAAAAGCACACAGGTTTCTGACATTTACAGACTTAACAAGAGAATACAATTTCTGAATATAGGAAAAAAGTCCAAAGGGGACAGTGTCACTGTCTTTTTCTAGTGCTTCTTGGCTCACTGTGGAATTTTAGTGGCAAATTTGATTTGCTTGTTGTTGATTAGACATTCCTGTGTCGCTGGTTTTCAGGGTAGTGTTGCTTGTCGCTTTTACCACTTGGAAGGCCTCAACTCTTAGTTGATCGTCAACTTGAAGTTGATAAAGGCAAGATAACAGAAATTATAGCAAATTTGCAAAAGCTCACTTTTTAAGTGACAGCCCTGGCTTCCTTCATCTGACCAAACTGAATGATTAATAAATTGTGAGTTATGGGTGTGTGTTTATATGGTGTATAGAGTTAGGTACTTAACACTATATATTAAAGGAAGCAGTAATGGAGAATACAAAGGTGTTCTTATTCCTGATATCATTTTTGCTTTGATGAAAGGAGAAAGCTTTAAATGGAAGGATCTGAATTGATGTCTATCTAACTATGCTAGCATAGTAACTCTGAAAATGTCTACTAAATGAATAAGGGAAAGAAGTTTTTGCAAGGAAAAAATGGCCTCAAGAAACATGGAAAAAAGTGAAGATGTTTTCTATAATATCATGGTGTGCTCAGACTTGGATAGGCTATAACTTACTTCCAATAAAAACAATCCACTTGGCTGCATCAACAATGGATGGTTTCCAAGGTGATACCAGTAATAAAAAGCATGTGAGAGTTAAAGCCACCACACCCAGAATCATGAACATGAGTGTGGCCAGCCATTCTCGAGGCAAGTCAGGAGTAACACAAACTTCTGGCTGACCATCTGACTTCTGACACATGACGGTAAGACCAAGTCGAACAGACCCTAGTAAAGACAGGACACAAGGATCAAAATTTATAACTACCACACTATTAGAAATACCTAACTTGATGGTTGGTTGTCCCAGGCTTTGTGAGTGAATTTTAAGTGGGAGACACAGAGTTTATAGTTAGCTCACCGGACTCTAAAATTGCCCAGTAAGGGTTAGAGCCCTGTGTGGATTCATGTTATGCTGTATCATCAATGGTTGGTCGTCGCTTTGTGAATGGCTGTTCTGCAGAAAGCCTTGTTGTAAATTAGCGATTCCCTGGGGTCCCCCTCCTAGTAGGAGTTTTGCACGCATGCGCAGTAAGACCTGTTGTTCGACCATGAGGTTGCGAGTTGTTGGCCATGTTGAAAAGTGTACACGTTTATCTCCTCGGAAATTAAAATGTTGTATGTTCTAAAGACTGAACTTTTTTCCTGACCATTGAACCTGGGACATACGGAACAATGGCTTTTAATGAATCACTTTCTAAGATGACTTCCAGTCTGTACTACACACTCTAGAGAGTTTTGTTTGTGCTTTTTTGTTTTGTTTCATGTAAGACATCACAAAATGTAAACATTTTGCTACTATTTACATGAAGTAAATTTTAAATTTTCATTTTGGATGTGAAGTGGTCGAAGCTATACATGTATGCTTCATTCTTTCTTATATCACTTGATGAAACAACTTCACAGCTGCAAAAATCAATGAAGCTGTTGGAAAAAGAATTGAAAGACCTCAGAGATAAGGTATGTGGTTTGTAGCGTATAACATCAATAATTTGCATTCCATCGAGCGAGACATAATGTTTTTAAACATTAAGGTGCTGAGACTGTGCAGTACCAATTAGAAATCATCTTTAAGAGTGAATGACTTTTAAGAGGAAGGAACAGTTAATAGCCTGCTGGATGCTAAGATTGCCCAATAAGGGTTAGAGCCCTGCTTGGATTCATGGTATGGTGTGTTCTTATTAAAAGTATTTGACTCAATGGTTAGTCATCCCTTTTTGAATAATGTGTAAGTTAAAGACACATCTAGTTGATAGCCTGCTGGATGCCAAGATTGCCCAGAAAGGGTTAGAGCCCTGCTTGGGCTCATGATACAGTCAAACCTCGATTATCCGTACCTCGATTATTGGGATTTCTTGATTATCCGGACTTTTTCTCTAGTCCCAATTTTGTCATGAATATTTATAAGTGATGATCAAGATCCGTAGCAATATTCTTTTTAAAATTAATAGCATTAAAAAGTGCAGTTGGGGTACAGTTCTACCTTACATGGGCTACATAGGTATATACGCCACCAAAGGGTATGGTTTTCCAGCCATTAATAATTGGTCAGAAATAGGGTATCGATTGTGGCCATTTTGGTCTCAAACGGAGTATGGTTTTTGCACTGTAGTGTTGAATTGGGTATCTTTTTTAGATGAAGCTATCCAACCTAATAAAAGCATATTAACGGTCTGAACTTAGTAGGTCAGGTCCTAAATAAGGTATCAAATTTTTGGTCAGGTCATAAAATAGGGTAGGGAAAATTGTAGATTTTGGTCTTTAATAGGATAAGGGTTTTGGGAAGCAGCTGCACACCCCCACTCAATTTTTCTCGGAGTACTTCCCCAGAGTGAATCTTTCCTCGAGGTGTACATTAAATGGATATTGCCAAATTAATGCTGGTAACGAGCAACCCTACAAAAAAGTGGCATCCTAATTAAAGGGGGAGCAGAAATATTATACACACTCCTGGGCCGAGTTGTTCAAAGCCCGATTAAGCTAACCTAGGATTAGCCAGAATTTTGATTTCATTTTTGTACATTTTTGGTGAGGTTTTCTGTTTATGTTGTTTGCCCTTCTCTTCTGAGCTTTTCAAACTACAGAAAACATAAGCAGTGAAAAACATTTCTGTAGAAGAAAAATTGTTACTTTGGTTTACTTTTAATCCCGGATTAGCGTTAACCAGGTTTCGAACAACCCGGCCCTGGTGGCTAAATACTGATGAAACCTCAGTTAAACAAGGAGGGGGAGGTCACTCATAGAAACGAGTGCTGTTTTATCAAATCTTTGTTGAAACACACTTAAAGTTTCTTTTTTATTCCCATCAAAAAGTATCATGGAGTCTTGATTTTAAACCATCTAGGGAATGGAAATTTGCATCTAATTAGGACTTAAACAGTCAATGAAATTAATATTTGATGACAACTGATGTCAATCAATATCACTCGATATCAATCAATCTCAATTAATCACTTGATATTGATAATCAATGTGCAATCATACGCAAGATATTGTTTTGATTAAATCTATATATTTGTCATCAGCGATCGAATTTCATTATCAGTCTACCATAATGATTAATCGATCAGTTGAACAACACAGCTTGTCTTTGATTAACAATATTGTGGAGGCTGGTTTTCCCTGGCGCATAAACATAAGCTGACATACACATACACAGTAAGTTGTTGATAATTAACAACTTTTGTTAGCAAAATTTCCTAAAGGAAAGGCTTTACTCAGCAGCACTGTATGGTCAGTTGATGATTCCAAGACCACTTTTAAGTTATTATTGATTGGCCATTAATTAGCTGATACCAATCAATGCTAATAACCTATTGTATGGCCAGCTTGCTAGGCAGGCAAGATGACCCAAATCCAGCACTGTGATTGGCTGCCCAAGCCCACCTGGGATTACGCACTGTCCCCCAAGAAAAAATTTGTTCTTTATCCCATTTAATAAACCCATCATTGACCAAGCACCATCTCTATCCACAAACAAGCAAAGAAAGAACATGGCCAATATCCTGCCATCTTGACCTTGCACTTGGTCAATAACACATAAATCCATTGATTGACATTGATTGATCAATTTGTTTTCAGATGAACGATTTTCATCAATGTTCATTGATTTCAGGTCTTGTTCGAAGAATCGAGAACTTCGAAAAATCAAGGGTTTGGAATATCAGGATTGCACTGTATTATATGGGTACTCAAGAGTACTCGGAAAGTTGCCAAACGTGCACGGTCAGTTGCATAGCAATCTCAAGATGAAAACTGTTGGCGCCATGAGAAGAGGCTTGAAGGAAGCCTACAATTTCCCAGAATCAGTTTACCTCCTAGTAAGCTTTCAGTCATTAAAGTGAATGCTTGGTAAATTGTGAAATTAATCACAAATGAAAAGGGTACACACTTGTTTAAAATCTTACAACTTATCCAATTACTACATTAAACTTAGCTTATTCTGCCCATAAATGAGCTTAATTTTGAGCCAATAATTACACGTAGAAACTCACCAGCAAAGTCCATCACAACCCATTCTGGAGTTGCCAACGACGCTATGGCGAATACATCGGCCGCAAAACATAAAAATCCCCCAACAATTACAAATTTATCCATGCTGTCTGTATGTGCGCTATCGACACGAATATATCACTGTGTTTGCTGTCTCGTTTAGACAGACTGCGCAATGACGTAGGTAGAATCGACCCAAAATCAATCTGCTGGAATATCAAATGATTCAGACAAATTTCTCCGCATCACTAGGCCTTTCACAGTTGTTAAAAGATGTTCACTCTTTTATCCTTCGGGTGAAAATAGTCCCAAATGCGTGGATTTAAAACCGGAATATCGAAGCCAACATACGCTTCTCAAACATTCGTAGATGCTTCCGTTTAGCTTGGGAACCAATTTGATGACGTTTGCGACGTCACGCAAGATGGCGGACAAATCGTCGTGGTACATGGTGCCGTTGCAGAGCAAACCGGCTCTTTTGTTTCGTTCAGGAAACGCTACTGATGCTCATTAGTAAGACTTAGAGAAATGTACCGTCCATCTTATTTTTTACAGAGGTTTGTCTCGCCGAAAGAAGGCAAGGATGTTATATTCAACTCAAAGAAGGGAAAAACAAACTGCGATCGACATGGAAACATGTCGGGCGAGGAAGCCAAAACATTTTATGAAACCGTCCTGTCTTCACCTAGTTCTGATATGCAACGTACTTTCGCTTTAAAGACCCATACTGGAGAACAAGATAATTCAAAGAAGAGGAGAAGTGACAAACTGAATACCTTTGATAGTTCATCAACTCAAACTGTAGGTGATTTGAACACGACAAAACCTCGTCTTAGAATTAGATCAAGATCTCAGAAACTGCCTGTACCTTCCTCCCCGAATCACAGGTTAGTGAACAAGTTTTTGAAAAATGCTCAGGAAGGAAATTTAAGACAAGTCCAAGAACTCCTATCGGATAATAGTAGTATAGATATCAATGTGTGTGACCAATATTCCTGGACTGCCTTGATGTGCGCTTCGCATGATGGCCAGATTCACATTGTTAGATATTTGTTGGAGAAAGGAGCTTTGTGGAGACGTCACAAGGATTTACAGGGAAGAACAGCATTAGACCTGGCTAAACTTGCTGGCCACTTTGATGTGGTAGAACTTCTTAAATCCTTCAGTGGTCAGGCTAAATCCAAACACAACAAAATCCGCAAAGAATCATGCCCTTCCAAAAACAATAAGACAAAATTCTGGTGTTCTATATGTGAGCAAGAGTTTACAGATGGTATGAAGATACATGAGGGTTCAACCGTGCACTTGTTTAACATACAGCGCAAGCCTCAAAGAACATTTTACTATATACCAGAAGGCAATGTTGGTTATCAAATGATGTTAAAGTCTGGTTGGAATGAAGACCAAGGTTGGTGACGATTTGTTTTTGCAAATGGTAGTTTTTGAACAAAAAGAGCATTAGTTTGGCAGATTTAATTCTTCCAAAGTTGACGTCTTGGGCTTTGCTCACACTTGGTGCTCAAGTACTGGTGCCCGGGCACCAGCGCAAAATAGTGTTGCATTCAGACACTGGTACTCCAAGCATCCAAGTACCATATGCACTGTGTCCAAATTCTAGTGTGAGTACTTGGAAAAAAGGTTAGTATCCAGTGAGAATCATACTTGGGCACCATGCTCAAGGACTAAGTGTGAACATAGCCTTAGTCAGATCTAACAGCACATTTTTCAGCATGTGATAAGCCACATGAAGTATAAATAAAAAATAATGGTTACTGGGAAGAGATGTTTTGGAGTCTGGACCATGTTGCAATGGTCTGTTTATATGTGGATAGTTAGGAGGTGCTTACATACAATGGAAACAGGTCATTTTGCCCTAAGTCTGTTTCGCCCCAGGTCGTTTCGCCCCAACTCAAAGTCGTTTCGCTCCACCTCAAAGTTGTTTCGCCCCAACTTAAAGTCTTTTCGCCCCAACTTTAAAGTCGTTTCGTTTAAAGTAACTTGAAATGTATTTACAAATTACTAGAGAAATAAAATGTCACCTTTGTAAGATGAGGTCGTTAGTGACATTTTAAATTGTTCATTTCACTCTCCCCAATCCCTCTTTACCACCCACGCCATGTTGATGATGTGCCGGTTGATCGATGGCTGATCGTATTTGTAAAACTTACATGTAATAAACCTTCCATGCCTGTTACCTGTAGAGTATCAAATGCCATTTAAACCTTTTTATTAAACATTAATGTGGTTAAAGTGCCATTGAGTCTAAATGTATTTGTTTGATTACGCACATAGATCAGAAGTGTTGTTGCACTCTCACAGCAACAAAGTCAAACAAAGTCCGTTGATCGATGTTGGGATCAAGTGCGCAAGATGTTTGCATGTAATGTGCATAGTATTCAATGATGTCGTCGGGAAGATGAGAAGGGGTCTCAACAGTGCTTGTTTTGGTCAAGTTAACCATTTATTGCTTTCTAAATCGTTTGAAAGAACTTCGGGCGAAATGACTTTGAGTTGGAGTGAAACGACTTGGGGCGAAACAGACCTGGGACGAAACGACTGTAATTCCGTACAACGGTAGCCCCAAATGATTACAATTTAATTTGACCCTAATCAGTCTCACCTTTTGCGATTATCACTTAGACCAGACATTTTTCCTTTCATCATAGGTTTAGGTCCAGATGGAGTGGGACGGAAATACCCAGTTAAGACAGTCCTTAAGAGAGATCGGTTGGGGCTTGGAAGCAAGGGAAGTCAACAAGCAAGAGTTACACACTTCGGTCCAAATGATCACAGTGCTGTGAAGAGAAGAAAAGTTCTGACCAAAGAGGGAGAAAAGAAAGAAGTTACTGGTAGTAAGAAAATGAGAAGATGGGAAAAGCTAGCCAAAGAAAAGAAAGAGAAGAACTGGGAGAGAAATATGAGGATATATATGAACTCAGAATAAGTTTTTTATAGACCTTTTTCAATAACAAGAGCCCAAAATGGTCAAATTCCAGAAATAAATGAGGGGAAAAGATGCTATAAACTTGCTGTAAACAAAGATAAGTGAATTTTATTCAAAATGACCAGAACATTGCAATAAAATAATTTATTAAAGCATCAAATGTTTTCTATGTTTAAAATGTCAATAAAGCATCATAACATCAGTAGCAATCTACAACATTAAGTGTATAGGAAAAGCTTAAAAATCATCTAACCAATGAATTTTTCTCAGCCTGTTTGATTTTCAAGGCCTCCATGTAAATTTTACTCTTCGAATAAGCCAATGCTCATGTGCTGAGAGACTTTATTTAATATGTGTTTTAACAACTGTCATCTGTTCCTGGCTTTGTGATTGTGGAGAGAATGAGCAAAATGCCATAGTTCAAAAAATGGGAAACAACAGAGTGTGTTTTTATGTGTGAGCTGCCTTTTTCTTGCGTGTCTACTCTACAGTCCAAGTTCTTGAGCCAGGGCTGTAGCTATAATCGGCGACACAATCAGTTGACACACTGTCTTTCAACAGTACTTTTAGTGCACCAAATAACACGACTCTTTCTATCGCACAGTAAATTACTGTGGAAAAGACCCTGCTCCCCATTCAATGTTGTTTGTTTGTAGCTTAAGATCACGGCAATTGCCACACAACATTGTTTGGGGACAAGGGGGATTGAAAGGACAAGCTAGGAGGGCAAAAATGGATCACAGTGATGAAATAGGGGTTAAAAGGGTGAATGTGTCAACAATTTTGTTGCCGATTGTAGTAACGGGCAAACCAAGGTACTTGTCTCAGTCATTTGTTCCATTTTTGTTGTTTTATAGTGATCATAAACACCCTAAATACATAGGAGGACAATTAAATAATAATAAATAAAATAATAACTATAAAAGTTTTATTAGCAAATCCAAAATAAAAATTGACTCTTCTACATGTATGCAATTTAACCTTGAACATTGCCTCAGTTATAATTTTTTCTGGCTATGGCCCTGTGATTGGTTCACTACAATCCAAAAGTTTCTTTTGCTCATAACCAGTGACATCAAGCACCATCAGTCATTATTGTCAAGGAGAGGCAACATTTCCAGAGCTTTCCAAATACCAGTCTGGTAGGACATGATGAGATCCGTCTGACAACTCAGAAACAGTTATTTCCTCAAAGGGATGTTTCCAAGAGAACATATAAACAACACCTGGACCGTTCTTCACAACCACTGATTTCATCCAAGTGAGAAACCTGTCCAGAAGGTTCAGACAAACAGAGGAGTCCCACAGCCCCTCTTCATCTCGAACGAGTCTTGGTATGGCTAGGGTGTTGTATGTTTGAAGTTCTTTGACCTGGCCATCATGATCTCTGAAGCCACAGATGATTTTTGGAACACCTGCAAGGTATGACTGGGCCCACCACTTGATCAGCTTGTAGCGTTTGAAGTTCTGGTGGTGATGGTAATGGTGAGGCTTTAGGGAGGTCTTCAACTCTATGTAGTTTGCTGGGGCTTCTTCATCTTCCTAGTGAGGATAAAACACTGAAATGTTAGGCATTGGACACATGTAGCCTTGTGAACCCGCAGCCCCCTCTACTGCTTCAATATTTTAACAAGAACCTCCCCCTTCCTAAAATGGTAGCAAAGGACCATTTTAAGTAGGCTTGATACCAGCCGGTGGTGATTCAGGGAATGAGCCCATGAGGAACACAAGCAGACTCAAGCAAGGGAAATTGGGCCTACATCTCAGGAAGAGGAGAAATTGTACTATGCAAATATTATTCAGTCACCATGTTTGTTTATTTATTTATTTTTTACTTTATTTTTCCCCTGTTCATAGAAGAACATCATCATAATAAAAATTAATTAAAATTTATGAAATCAAATGACCAAAAAGTAAAAATTTAGTCATTTTTAACATCTCCAGCATCTATTTTCATAAGGAGTAAATTATTTTTCATTTGAAATAAGTTCTTCTCCCTATTTATTTATGGTAACCCACCCCTCTCTCAAGAGACTTAAAAAAATCTAATAGGCCCTGTCACCAGGGTAATTAAGGAGTTGTGATAGGCAAAGTCAGTATACAAGCCAGGTGGCCCATCATGCTGGCGCTTTCCTCTGGTTTCAGTAGCATGAAGCAACTAGGAGTTTTCTACTCCCCGCTGGATGGGATATTAGTCTATTGCAGGGTTACCACCAGCATAAAGTTTGCCGGTACCCATTTATACACCTGGGTGGAGAGGCTAGAGGCACTGTGAGAGTTAAGTGTCTTGCCCAAGAACACAACACAATGTCCCTGTCTAGGACACCAACCCGGATCATTCGATGCAGAGGTATACCCACCAACCATGAGACCACCACGCCTACCATCCTTTTATGATGGTACCTTCAAACTGTGACCAACTTCTCTACAGATCAAAAAACAAACCTTAGCACAGCAGTCCACTTCAGCTCCAAACACCAAAGAATGGCCACCAAGCCTGGTTCTGATAACAGTGATAAATGCCTCACTGTCATTACAAGGACACCTTTCTCTTGTTGCCCCATTGTTTTGACGACTCTTGTCCACTGGTGATGTAACATAGCTTTCAAAGTTATAACCCCAGTAACACATCTCCTTCTGTCTTTCATCCATCTTTGTACGTCTTTCTTTGTTTTCCTCTGTTTCTACCTCACTGATATAGATGGTTTCATTGTGAAGTGTTGCTGCCATCTGCCATGATTCCCTTGTCTCGTAAGGTGTGCACATGATCTTTGTCAAGTGCCCTCTCCATGTTATGAAATCTGTGTGTAAGCTGAGGAGTAAGTATACATAATAAATTGCATGAATACAAATGTGCAGTTCGAGAAAATATCCATACAACCCCCAGAGAAGGGATTGGAATTTCCTGGTGGTTGGGGGATGGGGGGGGGGGGGGGGGGGGGGTCTGTAAGACCAAAACATGTGAAAAATGTATTATGTTTAATTGGAATTTCCAGAGGGGTGGGAGGTCTTAGAAGTAATCCTTTCCATGGGGGAGGTATGGATATTTTCTGGAACTACACAATGTAAGTAAGGGTTTAAATTGCATGAGCCTTTAGGCGGGTAGAAATGTAAAAACTTTTCAAAAATCATGAGTTGTGTAAATCCTTAATATTACTGCTTGAGCTTTCATATTTAAGACGTTTATAGTGTGACTGAGAAAATCGTGAATGTACATGTCAATTTGCACTGCAATGCAAATTAAAAATTAATGATAAATTAGCCAGCACTCAACCAATCACAATGAAGTAATTTTATCAGTCATGAATAAAGTTACCAATTGAAAGTTAAAACAGGGTTGATCTAGCATTAAGTGTAAATAAAAAATACTTTTTTGATTCTACTCTGCATAATGCTTGCTCCAGTAAAAACACTTAATATTTTTTCTTGTGTTTTACACAAAATTACGTCTCTCCTAATTGTGAATGAGATGAATTATGTTCACTGAAAATTTTCTGGAAAGGAAAGTAAAATAAGAGGATACAAAGTCTCATTACCAATAATTAAGAAATAGAAAATATGTACCGTGTTTGTACCGAGTTACAGAAACATGGGTGGAAGTTTGGGAGAACGAGAAATGCTGTGGGAACACGAGCCGCAGGCGAGTGTTTCCACAGTGCACGTGTTTTCTTAGGACTGTTTTCTAATTGGTAAATAATAACAACCAAATAATCTCAATAACAATATTGACCTTGTTTAACTTAAAAGCCATTTCTGAAAAATGCAGAGGCATATTCAATCACAAGGAGGAACGAAAAGAGTATGTGTGACATGCAATTTTGTTACTGGACACTTTGTTACTACGCACCTTAGCTGCACACACTCCAATTTGATGAAAGACAGGACGTACATGCTGATAACTAATCAGAATCAAGAATTTTGTTGTAGTTAAGATTGGATGTACCAATTTCAAGAGGGCCCTTATTATGAAAGCGGTCATTAAAGGGGGCATTCATCCGCTGAGGGCACATATTTGTTACAAAGCCAAATCCAACATACACGTTTATGTCTTATAAAACAGTATGACCCTGTGCTTAAGTCGAGGCCAGGTGTAAGGGAGGGGAGGGAGAGAGTGACTATGGAACTTTCTGCCTAATATTTGCTTTTACCTCGAAGGAGGTTTACCGCTTGGAAAACTTTTCGCTGTGGGACTTTGAATGATTTCAAATTTACTCCTGTGACGGTCGACCCACTGCAACAAGTGCTCCAAACCTTCTTTTTCATCTTCGTTTCTTTTAACAAAATCTTTGTACCCGGCACGAAGGTCGAAGTCTATATTATGCGGAGGACGAAAATATCTCAGCTGTCGCTTGTCGTCGTGAAAACCTCTATTATTGTCGAGGGAGAAGCAACCGACTTCAACAGGTTGTCGATAGAAAGGAAGTCTTCCTCGAAAAGCTTCTATAGGTGAGACAGTAAAGGTTTTCTCCGTTTCTGGGCTATCTTTACGAGGTTTCTTTGATATGATAGCTTCTGATTCATCTGAAGCACGTTTCATAGTTATCTTTTAGCCTGTTTTTTCCGCCTAGTTTCTTCGTAGCTGGGTTTGGAGATTTAATCAGCCATTTTGTAGCTTGGAACGGAAAGGATCATGGTCAATGAAAGCAGTACTCACCAGGGGTGAGGGGTAAGGGCGGTAAAATGGGTAGGAATGCTCCCTGCCCCGACTCTAGAAAAATGGAAACAAACAGCTATCTCCGGGTGGGGGGCACTGCCATATATGGGCTATATAGGTATGTGCCACTGTGAAGGGTATGGTTTTTGTTCCGTTAATATTTGAACAATTAACATTTGATTGTCGTTTGATTTAGTAAATAGCTTTGATTGACATTTAGTTACGTACCCGATACGGTCAACTGACCTTTGAGCTCGGATAAGGTAGTTTTTCACAGACGTTTTCAAAAGAACACATGTTTGTTGCTGACCTGTTTCGCTAACCCGTTTTCTGCTGTTTTTAAATCTGTATTATCTGATTGCTGACCTGGACAAACCGTAAAACAATCTGATTGGATATCGTCAAAGAAGTAAGTGTTTAGTACTGTAACTCAGGCCTTTAACATTGTAATTTAGGTTTGTGTTTATATTCTGATCGTCTGTCATCTTAGTTTCTCAGTGAAATTTTGTATTACTTCTTTAGATGGAATAATCTTGGAATAAATTATACGATTGGCGTAACCCGGTTAGATTGCCTGCTTGGTTTTAAGGAACCAGTTTTCAAGTAGTTTACTCTAGGATAGGGTATATAAATCAGAGTGTTTGGGTCTAGAATAGGGTATCATTTTTCCCAAAACTGACTAGTTGGTTGAAGATTTCATCTAGACTAAGGAAACCAGGAATTGCCACTCAAAAATATGAAAAAAAATCAAATCGGCAAGTTTAAATTTAAGTAAATCAGCCGCAATAGTGTCGATAGATGGGGGATTTGGGGAGTTTACTCTAGTATAGGGTAGCAAAATTCAGCTGAACTAGCTCTGGTATAGGCTAAGGGTTCCAGGGTCCCAGCGGCACATACCTATATAGCCCATATATGGCAGTGCCCCCCCCCAGGGGGTTATCTCAGGTAGAAACTATGAAATTGCCTCACATACAAGTTGAACTATATAAATTTGTAAGAAAAATGTGGTAACCAGCAATAAGGGCTGTAATCTGCTACTGTAGCTGAACTCAAGGAGAAGCATTCAGACCAAAAACATCGGCGATATCCTGGAGAAAGTGACGTAAAAATCAAATGGGAAGGAAGTCAAGAGAAGCTAGATTACAGGGTAATGAAAAATGGATCAAACTTGAGTGGTGGCGAAGACAGTTAATCTACTTGAAGACAAGAAAACTGTTGTTTTTCATAAAGCGATGACCAACATAAACCCTTTTCATGAATGTCTGCCAATTTTCAATTCATTTGTGTGCATTAAAATTAGCCTTACTGACCTTGTTTGAGTCTAATTTCTTTTGAATTATCAACTTAAAAATGAGGCCAGTAAGGCTAATTTTAATGCTCATAAAAGAATATATAATAAGCAGCCATTTCTTCAAAAAGGAACTAAGAAAAATGGACAATTTTAACAATTGCCCTAAGATTAGACCCAATCTTGGATTATGACAGAATCATTGTTGTGATTGATGAAAGTCAGATCATTGAAGGTCGGAGTCCACAGTCCCTGCTGAACAACAAGGATGAAAAATTCCACCGACTTAATAAACGTATTATTTATCAATTAAGGAGCTCATGAGAAAGATGAGTGTAGTGTCATAGGATGCTTTGCATGAATTTGTTAGTTTTATTTTATTTCAATTGAATCACTTGGCTATTTGCTGCATTTTTTTTAAATGATTACGTTCTTATGTTATAGATGTTAAGAGAGATGCCAGATAAGTAGATAAAATTAGTTTGAAGAAGAGATAACCATGTGTTGATTTACTCAATCCAATTGACAAATAATACTTTAGTATGATAGCTAGCTTCATTATTATAAAATAATGATGTGAAACTAGAACTGTGAGAAACACATGAGATCTATATGTAACTTGGTATACATGGAAGGTATACATGGAATAGGGGCATAGAAGAAAACAAGAACTGGTGCAAAAAAAAAGAAAAAAGAAACATTTCATCTACAAAAAAGTACGTTTTTGAAAAGTAAGACCTGAAAAAACAGTTAGCTTTTGTCTCCACTCTCATCATCTGAAGAAGAATCATAGGCAGAAACAAGTGAAAAGCTTCCTTCATTTTTCTTCCCACCAGTTACCACCATGCCTATGTGTTTTGAGTGTGGTGATTCAGTTATTCTGTTGAGTGAAGCCTGCTCTTTTGACCATTTAATAAGATCAGACAGAGTTTTTGGCTGTGAGTCGCTGGCCGTTCTATAACTCATCATGGCAGGGGACTGAGGTACCTGAGTATCAGATTTGATATTAACTTCTGAATACTGATTATCAGTGTCTGGATAGTAACCTACTGCCTCTCCATTATTTTCTGAGTCACGATCCGGATACCGACGCTTCTGTGGAGGGAGATGGCCTTCCAGGACATCACCTTGGTTACTTAGAGGCCCATCATAGTCCTGTAATATTGCAGTAGCAAGCTTTTCTTTGCTACTTTCCACTTTCCGTTTCTGAATCCAAGGGTTGGGATCATCTGTAGCCCACCTTACATTCAAAATCTCATTGTTCTCCAGAGCTTGATTCTGCATGGCTTCTTTGGCAAATTCCGCATTTGAACGGTTTCTGTAGCGTACAAAAGCCACACCTTTTGAATGCAACACCCTGACGTTATCAATCTCTCCCCACTCTATAAAGTGCTTATAAACAACGGATTGGAGGTCAGACGTCACGGATATCCCGCCAACATAAAGAGTTCTCGCTGTCTGCGGGTCAGCTGAAAAAGAACCCACACCACTCTGGTCGTCTCTAACATGCTCGTGCTTTTCTCGACCAAAGCAGTCTTTCGTTGTTTCTAAATTTGATTCGAACTCGTCCGAAGGTAAAGTGTGAATCCAGGAACAATCGTATCCAAACGGGCAACAACCCCTGGCAAATTTTAAGCAAATGAATGTCCCATCCCATTGTCTTGTACTGCCTTTGGTGATTCCACTATCTTTTGCTATATTACATCGAGTAGTAGCTTGAGTTTTTTCTCTAGAATGACATCTTTCTCCTGCATTCTTGTTATACCAAATGTTGTACGTCGTCCCGCGTGAATTCTCGGATTTTTGCGGACCGACCGGCTGGGAAAGTTGCTTTCTTGCTTTCTTTGTTGTGCTCGCAGCCGCCATCTTGTTTCTTACCGTGAAAGGACTGGGAAAGAGACTAGCGCCAAGCCTTTGCCCACTCTGCGGTCGATTTGAAAAGACATCAAGAAGAAATGAGCGAGAGATAATTTACTGCAGCAGAACAGCCCCTTATAACCTTATGAGCAGTTTAAGATCAAAGGTAAGAATGTTTAACTATCCTCTTGAGTATACTAGTTTGAACCTGATGATGTTTAAAAAGAAATGACATGTAATTTTATCCATTCCAATAGAGCTTATTAAGGCATGCAAGAACCAAGCATAGGAGTCCAAATGAAGTTCTAGCTTAAATTTGCCCCGAGTTTTTTTGTTGGAAAGAAACTCAAGGTGGTGTATTTTTATTTGTTACTGCAAAATAATCTAAAATGGTGAATCACAAAAGGAAATATATTGAAGGTCATTGACACCACCAGGCTAAGTCATTTTCTGCATTTTCGATCATTGAACAAATTGACGTCAGTTTTCATGCGTCTGTTGTGTTATTGATCAGGAGTTTCGTCATAACATTATCAAAATAGCTGTAGATCCACGAGGTGATAGCGTACATCCGCAGACTACTCTGACAATGTTATAATGAAATTCATTGTCAATAACAGTACAGACGCATGAAAAAGTGATGTCAGTTTGTTTTTTTTACAATATCAAATTGCCAAATTGTCTGCTTTCGCTCGTTGCCGCATCGCATAAATTATAAATTCATGTGCCTGCCCGCTTGTTGACAATGAAGTTAGCCAATGAGTGTGCAAGAATTTCTGCAATTATCGTCAAAAGACCATTTTACAGTTGTCTGTTCAGTGACCTGGCCTTTGAATGGCAGTGAGGCTGGAGGTGACCATGTTTTGATAAAGACCTCACTGTGTTTGTTGTGTAAATTAAGTTGTTCTTATGCTAACTAGCTTGCATTAAAAATGACAAAAGCAGAGAGGTTTGTATCAAAGCAAGGTCACCTCCAGCCTCGCTTGCATTTATAGGCCAGGTAACTGAAAAAAAAACTGTAAAATGGCCTATTAACAATACACCTAGGAAAAACACAGGGGGAGGACTTCCATATTGAAAGGTCAGGGATGCTCATCAGAAAATTTGAGTTAAACCCTCAAAGGAGACCAATCTGGGTGAATTGACTTGAGCTTTATTTGGCCCCTAAGATACCACTCCAGAAGGAAATGAAAGCATTTTTTGTTACTATTATTAGTTGTGCACCCTAAAAGATACTATGATGGTTAAAAATAGTGGCAGTTCATCCTGAACACCTTAAGTGAGACCAAAATCCTTGAATTACACCCCTACATGAACATGAACAAGACAATGAACATCCCTAGCCTAAACTTTTCATGTGGCAGTTCCCCTGCCCCTGGCCATAAACCACCATGCAGGTGGAGAAATTGTACAAAACCAGTCCAAACAGCTTCCAGTTACCTAGTTACACCATGCATAAATAAAGATTTTATTGTAGTAATTATTATTTGGAGGTGGTAATTAGGGTACTTGAACCATGTTATAAACCAAGTTTAAAACCCTGACCCTATTAGGACAAAGAAAACATAAGTAAAGTGCCTATCCTATGTAGGACAGAACCCTCTGCTTAGACCCAGACTAAGGATTGGTTGAGATTAAAGGACACACCCAACCGCATAATTATTAGCTTTCTTGTTTTGAAAATTATCTGACATTGACTGATGACCTTCTTAAAATACTGGTAGGTAAATGTATTTGAACTTAGATTAACGAACCTTCATGTTTCTGTAAATAAATATACAGTCACTATTTTTCAAATTTAAGGGCGAGGGGAAGGCATGGGCATTTTATGGTACAACACAATGTGATATTGATAACCATTGTGGGATTAGACTGAGGTAGCATTGTCAAGGGGATATTTGAAAATCACAGTCTTCTATTTCAGGCTTATTTTACATACACAGAGATGTGAATTAAAATGCCAAAAATATTTCAGTCAGTATTTGAGGACAAATTGCCATCTTGTAATGCACCAACTCTTGTAGGTTTTAATAACAAGTAAGCCTAACGAAATAGTCAGTGCAAAATGACAAAGATGCGAACATATGATATCTGAAAGCCAGTGGTATTTGTTTGCTTAATTTTTTTAAATGTACATATTCAAACACAACTTACAAACATGCTTCTAACATTTTAAAAATGCTAGTACTAGTATATATTGTTAGCAGGGCAAAACTTTAAACTGGCTATTACATGTGGGTGGGAGTATTGCAGGCCTGTCAACCCCATTGTTATCACTGAATAAAATTTACAACAACATACTTGGCCATTCTCAAAGCCAGTGATGCAATGTTTCAATTTAAGCCTGAACTGGTGGTTTTGTGCACCGTGCAAAACCTGCCATGGTATTGCTTAGTACAAGGGCTTTGGTGAAAGTTTTGGTCTAGCTGCAGCCTGAAATCAAAGTTTTCATTTTGCTTCAGATATCGCCATTTGAGTTTTAATGTTTACGCCTTCTTACTTTTGGTTTGTTCACCTAACTTTCTCATGTCTCTAGGTGTTGTCCTGTTACCGATTACTTCACAGGGTCAACCCGCTTGGTCTGGCTACAGGCCTGAGATCAAAGTTTTCATTTTGCTTCAGATATCGCCATTTGTGTTTTAATATTTACGCCTTCTCACTTTTGGTTTGTCTACCTAACTTTCTTATCTCTCTAGGTGTTGTCCTGTTACCGATCACTTCATAGGACGCGGCTAAAAGTTTTTAAAGATGACATTCTTGCCTTGGAGGCTGGAAAAGAGAGGATAAGAAATGAGTTCTTGAAGCACAAAAGTGAGACTGATCCATCAAAAATTGTTGAACTTATTTCTATGGCAGAAAGTGCTGAGAAATTTCTCAGGCATAATGTTGTGCAAGGAGTACAGACTGACAGAAGAACTTTCCGTTTGAGGATTACAGAGGATACCCAACTTCAAGACAATGCCAAACATCCTTACAAGGAAGACAAGTGAATATAAACCAACCTGCAGTTCCACTGCTATGAGTGAAACATTCCAAGAAGAGTGAAGTGAAGCTGTGATCATGATCTATGCACTGCACATGAAGTTTAGGAATGTGATCAGAATTTCTTAACATGAAGATTTAAGTCTAAGAAATTATTTGAGAAGTTTTGTAATGTAAAGTTCAAATGTGAGTTAGAGCCTTGGTCTTGTGAAGGTGTGGTAAAGATGTTATTAGAGGAGCAGAGTGAAGCTTGCAATCAAGATCTATGTACTGCATATGAAGTTTAAGAAATTCATCAAATTTTCTTAATGTCAAGATTTCAATCTCAGAAATTATTTGAGAAGGTTACACCGTGCATAACTCAAATCAGATTCTTTACATATGTGTTAGAGTCTCTGTCTTACAAAGTTTCACAAAAGATGAATTTTCTATGTGTAGTCTTTCCTCAATGCAAGAAAAAAGTTTGTTTTTTTCTTAGTTATTTGCACGTGGTGTTCTTAATAGGAATATATTTTGACTGAGACTTTTTCCGCCATCATTTTCCCTTGAAAACACCAAGCCACCTCAAGATATTTTTCCCCACTGTATTGTCTCTTAGTTTTTCTAGGGAGAGGGGAGGTTAGCTCCTTATCTTGGGAACACCGTTTTGATGGAAATTTCATCAAGGAAATTCTTGCCCGTAAGGAAATCTTAGTCTTAGGCCATTTCCTGTTCATAAATAGCTGAGCCGAACAAAATTCGCGGCAACTTTTAATAATAATAATAATAATAATAAGGGGTGTTTCTTGGCTTCGCTAGGCTTCCCTAGGCAACTTGTTGTTGCCCCGAGCCAATGACGAAACCAGCTTCAATATCATCAATAGCTGTGCGAATCCTTAATAATAATAATAATAATAAATAATAATAATGTTTATTAGTGGCTTATAAAAAGTTGCAACTGTAAAAATTCTTAGGACAATATATATGTCAGGGAAATACTAACTTACAAACGAATTACAAATTACACTCATTCTTTACAACCCTTATAAATTTGTCTATTGTCATTGGTCGAAAAAAATTTAAATAAGAATAGCAAAAAATACTCTACACATTTAAATGGCAAAAACTCTACTTTAAAAATACACTGTAGCTATATGCAGGTGCACTTCTTGGCTCAGTGTTCGTGGCTTTGGCTAGAGTTCCCCAGAAATAGCATTCTCAATTGCCTTAACAAATATTTGCATGTCCTTTTTCGATATCTAAATCAATGTCCGACAGTTCTAAGTGGACTCTCCTGGGAGCTCGCGAGCCTCTTAGACAAAGTAATAATAATAATAATAATAATAATAATAATATTAATAATATTAATAATAATAATAATAAGGGGTGTTTCTTGGCTTCGCTAGGCTTCCCTAGGCAACTTGTTGTTGCCCCAAGCCAATGACGAAACCAGCTTCAATATCATCAATAGCTGTGCAAATCCTTAATAATAATAATAATAATAATAAATAATAATAATGTTTATTAGTGGCTTATAAAAAGTTGCAACTGTAAAAATTCTTAGGACAATATATATGTCAGGGAAACACTAACTTACAAACGAATTACAAATTACACTCATTCTTTACAACCCTTATAAATTTGTCTATTGTCATTTGTTGAAAAAAATTTAAATAAGAATAGCAAAAAATACCCTACACATTTAAATGGCAAAAACTCTACTTTAAAAATACACTGTAGCTATATGCAGGTCCACTTCTTGGCTCAGTGTTCGTGGCTTCGGCTAGAGTTCCCCAGAAATAGCATTCTCAATTGCCTTAACAAATATTTGCATGTCCTTTTTCGATATCTAAATCAATGTCCAACAGTTCTAAGTGGACTCTCCTGGGAGCTCGCGAGCCTCTTAGACAAAGTAATAATAATAATAATAATAATAATAATAATAATAATAATAATAATAATAATAATGGCTTCCCTAGGCAACTTGTTGTTGCTCGGAGCCAATGACGAAACCAGCTTCAATATCATCAATAGCTGTGCGAATCTTTAATAATAATAATAATAATAATAATAATAATAATAAGGTTCTTATTACGCATTTAGAATTCTCAATGCGCTTACAATTGCATGTGATTAAAAAGAATAAAAACCTAACTAAAAGATGCAATTATTAAAATCTATGACTAGGTTAAAAACTATTACAAAAAAGAAATGTTTTAAGGTTCTTTTTAAAAATCGCTATGCTCTCAGACTGTTTGATATAAAAAGGTAGGTCATTCCAAAGTTTCGTTGCGTAAAAAGAAAAAGATCTTTGACCGTATGTACATGTTTTCACGTCCGGAACTTGTAAGAGTATTGGCCAGATGATCGAAGAGAACGAGCTGGTTTATAGGCGTTAAAAAGAGAAGTTAAGTAGGTTGGTAAAAGACCATTAAGGGCTTTGTAGGTTAATAGTAGGATCTTAAAAACGATGCGTGATTTGACAGGAAGCCAGTGTAGGTCCTTGAGGGCGGGAGTAATATGTTCTTTCCGCTTAGTTCCAGTAATCAGTCGCGCCGCAATGTTCTGAATTCGCTGCAGTTTATCATGCTCAAGCTTAGGGAGGCCGTAAAGTACACTGTTGCAGTAATCCAGGCGTGAAATGACAAAAGCGTTCACGATACATTTGAGATTGTCATGTGAGAGATATTTCCTCATCAGGCTTATTGATCGTATTGGCAGGATAGCCTTCTTACAAATGTCATTAACGTGTTGTTTTAGGCTCAGTTCCTTGTCTAATATATGACACCCAAATTGCGTACTTTGTCAGACAGTTCGATTGTAGTATTGCCAAATGAAAAAGAATTAGGAACAGGATGTTGTGCAAAACGGAAAGTAAATTGTAAACTTTTGTAAGCCAGCAACTAGGTTTGAGAAACTGATTCATGGAAATGGTAATAATGGTGGAACAAGATTTCAAACAAGGTAGTATCAGACAGTGAGAGGAGCGAGTTCGATCAACCAACCTGGAACCGGCTGATAATCAGGCTTATATTATTATATCGAATCATTCTCGCATTTTGATTGGCTATTACTTATGATCTTGGACACATAAATGACGTCATCGACATTCTTTGTTTCTTTATCATATCACATATTCCATGTTGCCGTGCGTCTGTTCAGTAGTTGATCACAGAAAACGTCAAAATGTTGTGAGAACAAAAACGTGCCAGTTTAACACTGAATAATCTTGCATAGTGATCTTGCTGTAATTCAGAACCAAGCTTTAAGAAACCTAATTTCCCTCTAACACGTACATATCAAAAACGATCTGCAGTGTCCAGCATTTCTTTGGTGCCAGAAAACATACATTTTTTGCCCTTAGTGTCCGTGCATCTTCCCACGCTAAAATTACCACCTTGAACAGCTTTTTGTGGTCAAAGCAGACAGCCACCTCTTTCCAAGATTCGAACACCTTCTTTTTCTCTCCACAGCAAGGCTTGCGATAGTAACTTACAAACATCGCATTATCCCAAATTTTTAGCTCTTTGCATTCTGTCGGGAAGACTACTTCCTTTGGGGTCCTCACATAGGTTCTTTTTGACTCACAACCCGCTCCCCCGACGAATATCACACACCATGGTCGTCAGCAACTTCTCAGGGTGGCATTGCTGAAACCCATTTTTAATTTTCTGATACTGTATTGTCAAAGTGTTAATTCCTTTTTATCGGCTTTCTTTAACAATCAAAGATCGGGTCAGTCGTTTGTGTTAGTGATCCTCCTTTTCAACCATTTCGAAATGTTTGTCTCATCTTTTTCTACTTCCGCCAAAATTTCATCCTCCAACTTTAATGAAGTGCACCACCGTGACTTGGTTCTGATAACGAAGCTTGCCTAAACACTCCCGCCGCCTTCGCAAATTTGTAGAGTTTGGTCATCAAAACATTGTACGCTTCATTATGAAGTCTACTTTTCAAGCCCTTTGTTGCAGCCAAAAGACTGTGGTAAGTGAAGTGGAACTGTAGACACTGGCGGATCTAGGCTCGCCCCCCCTCCTCCCCCCTTCTTTTGGGCAAAAAAAATTGCAGAGGGAAGAAAAGCCGACAAGGCAGGCAAAAAAAAAAAAAAAAACCGGGCCTCCCCCTTAGCTCAAGGTCTAGATCCGCCACTGAGATCTGCATAACCATAGTAAATTAACTCTTGTGAAAACTTCTGTAAGAGATGCATTTTGCTGTGACAATAAACCTGCATGTATATGGTGTTAGAAGAGAGGTTTGTAGATTGCTCGTAGATTTTTAGCACAAAGGGCCACTACGTTTTTGACTTTGTACTGTCATGTGTCATCCTCTCTAAATAAAGTTGATTGACTGAGGTTACTTCTGCTAGTTCACCAAACTCTATCCCATAGAGATCCAAGAGAAGGTTGTCTGCGAAATCTAAAATACAAAACAATGACGACTACCGTGTTGATATCGAAGGTCGCGTAGCAGTGAAATCGATTGCTAATAAAACTGAACTAACCATGCAAAGTACAGCACCCGAAATAAGAATTCCAACTAAGGTCAATTGAGCCATTCAGTCCTCATAGAGCCAAACTAAGCAACAATTGAACCACTTGGAGTCAAATGGAAAACTTGCGTTAAGTTTTTAGGAACTTTGTTTCATTACGTACAGTATGATGTGCAGATACTAGTGGAGAAAACGTTTAAGCAAAGGCTGAAAAAAATCAGAAATGCAATAAATTTATGGAAGTCAAGGGGTTTGTCAATTCATGGCAAGGTCAATATTATAAAAGCAATTCTTCTTCCAAAACTAATATACCCTAGCTCAGTGATAAGCACTCCGTCTGAAGTTGTAAAAGAATTTAACAATTTAGTTTTTCATTTTTTATGGAACGGGAAAGATAAAGTTATTCGAAGTTCAACGTATGCACCCTATGAGCAAGATGGCGTCAAAATGATAGGTTATGAAACATGATAAAAGCGTTGAGGTTGAGCTAGCTAATGCGTATTACGGATGAGGACTCGTCAGGTTTTCTTAATTATTTTTTGGATAATGAAGGGGGTCTTTTTCTACTTCAGTGTAATTATGATGTAAACCAGATAAACATTTCATCCACCTTTTATCAGGATCTGTTAGTTTGGTGGTCAAATATAAGAGAAATAGTAGATTCAAATAATGTTTACAAATATGTTATATCGACAACAAAGAAATCAAAATCGATGGTAAAAGTGTTTTTTATAAGCATTATTTTAATATGAATATTAAATATACAAATGATCGGCTCTTTGACAAGTCAAATATTGAGTCTTTTAATGTTCTCAGAAGTGGGGGATTGACAACGACCAATTTTTTAGTCTGGACAGGCCTAAGGCAATCTGTTCCTTTAAAGTTGCCCGTCGACATACTCAATTTTAAGGTGATTCTTGATTTGGAAAGTCTTAAATGCCATGACTATTATTGTTTTCTTATAAAACAAATATGGGATAAGCCAAGTAAATGGGTTAAGCTATAAAAGAACGAATTTAGCCTTGATGACAAGCAAGTTTAAGAGGCATCTATTTTGCCAGTGAAGGTTGCTAACGAACCGTATCTACGCTCCTTTCAGTACAAAATGTTGAATTCTGCTCTGTTTACGAATGACCGCCTGTTTAAAATAGGACACGTTTCCAATCCCAACTGCACCTTCTGTCATCAGCTAACAGAAACCATATCCCATATTTTGTTCGATTGTTCTTTTTCAAATTCTTTTTGGCATGAGGTTAATGAAAGAATTTTGAGTAAAATGAAGAGTTGCAAAAGCCACTCGCTTACATATTGCGATGTTATTGTTGGGTCTTTTGAGGAGAAGATGCATCTATTTAATTACATAGTAATTTTAGGAAAATCTTTCTTGTGGACTTGTCGATGTAAAGAAACATTACCTTTGTTGATTCACTTTATAAGAATTTTGGTAATTAAATATGAAACTGAAAAACATACTTCAAATTGAATAAAACGAATTTGTTTAACGAAAAATAGAAGATTTCTGAGGAAACAATTTTAACTAAAGTTAAAGTCGGACAACGCTACTATTAAGGAAAATCGTTAAATTAAATAAGTACGTAGAAAAAAATTGACAATATGTATTTTCTTAATTAATTCAATATGGTGTCATTGTTAACTTCTGTAAACCAAACTTTATTCATTTTTCTGTAACTTAATTGTTGAAAAAAGAATTGTAATTGTTGTAATTGTGGAAATAAATGAATAATAATAATAATAATAATAATAGTAATAATAATATAATAATAATAAAAAACAATAACAAGTGCAGTAAATGGTGTCCAGTCGATTCGACACAAGGTCGTTTCGATACAAATCGAAGTCAACTCGACATATACACATCTTAAGTCGATTTAAGTCGATTACATTACACTAAAAAAAAAAAAAATTACCGAAAGAGGCCTAAGAAGAGTTCGACCAGGAGCCATAATCGGGGACGGAGACTGTAAGCGCGCGCCATTTCTAGCATTGGGGTTGTCCCAGGAGCCATAATCGGGGACGGAGACCGTAAGCGCGCGCCATTTCAAGTATTGGGGTTGTCCCCATGATATGGGACAATAATCCTATTTTTAGAACAAATTGCGCCATCGCCTGAGGTACACGCGCGTACATGCTGCGAGGATTTTTGCGGAAGTCGCGCGGGGGAAATAGCGTCCGAAATTCCCGAAATTTTTCATGTTTTTGGCCCACAACTCAACGCGTTTACGTCTGTTGGAATTTTGCTTAAGTATTTTCGTCGTAAGCTGCTCCAGTTTGAGGAAGTAAGACAGTGTCGAATTTAGGTATGTTCCGCTTTAAGCTTAGATATATATCGCTGACCAAGTTGTGTTCCGACGGATGCTTCTTTTACATGAGCTGTACATTACTCCACTCTAAGTTTCACATATGTTGAAGATTAACAGCTTTTCCAAAACACAGCAAAAAAACTAGTTGGGTATATTTGGATATAGCAGCGTTTCAGGACTTCAAAGTTTCCCTCCTCTTGCCACAGGCTTGCGAGGATTTCGCCAGAGTCTATCTCGACCGAAAAGTAAAACAAAAAAATAATTGCCATTTGAGTTTCGTCTGAATTGTAAGCAACGCTTGATGTTTTATCAAGGCCCAATAAGCGACAATAAAGTTCATGTCGGTAGATGCTGCTCAGTTTTGTTTGTGTAAAAATCCAATAAATTGTCTGTTGTCGATGAATAAGAGCGCCCGCCGATGCGTGTAGTATATATGATAGGACAAATACTATAACAACGTTCATTTGAACACAGCAAAAAAAGGACCGGAAATATAGCTCACGTCTCCCATCATAAGCATTCATTATTTAAACTATTTGCATGCATCATCAATTCTACTTTTCTTATTTTTCACTTTGTAATCAGTAGTAGTCATATGCGCCTGCACGGGGCTTATTTTTTGGGACATGTTAACCGATTTGCCCTCCCCGTAGCAGGGACAAAGCTTGGCAATGCGATTTCGACCCGCTCGCCTTCAACAACAGTGAAGCAAATCGAATCCTTCGTAACTTAAGAAAAAAGATGGCGACTGGCACGTTCACCCATAATTCATAGCGCACGAAAGCTTTAACAATGCTCATAAAGACGTACAGAAAGGTTCTAAAATCTTCAAATTTAGTACACACAATGTCGTTTACACCGGGAAAATATTGCAAAAATATGGCTTTCCTTGTGACTGATGAGCTGTGTTACCCATAATTCATAGCGCACGAAAACCTTATCAACGCTCATAAAGACGTACAGAAAAGCCGTTCTAAAATCTTCAAATTTAGTATACACAATGTCGTTTACACCGGGACAATATTGCAAAAATATGGCTTTCCTTGTGACTGATGAGCTGTGGTAGGCTAGGTTCGCATGGAGTCGAAGTCGGGGGTAGCTTTGTCGATATTTTTTGTTCTAGACCCAGTTTTCGCGTGGCCAGAATGCTGAGTGTTTGTAGAAGAACGTCTGCTACTAACGCTTGCTACGCAAACTACCGAACCATCAAGCACCGCACTCCTTGTTTCAAGCTCTTCGCCGACTAAACGCTACATCGCCTGTCAACAGCCCATAGAAACAGGGCAAGGAATACATTTCGTTTCACTTTTACAATTTCAGATGACTTACATCAACAAGAATCCACCGTAGGAAAAAAGATGGCGGCTGTACATTCTACCACAATACCTTGCAAACCTAACACAGCCTGTAACGCACAAAGAAAGCCAAATTTTTACAATATTTGTCCCTGCACGAAGGACATTGTTTATGCTAGGTTTGAAGATTTTGCAACTCTTCTGTACGTTTTTATGAACGTTGTTAAGGTTTTTGTGCACTAAGAACTATGGTTAAATGTAGCAATCGCCATCTGTTTTCCTACAGAGGATTGATCAGAATCAGGCAAAGGCCTTTGAAGTCAGAAGTAGACTCTAAGAGCTCTTTGTTTCAGTGCGACGCGGGTTTAAAAACTCAAACTTACAAAGAATGTATGAGCTCATTAGCGCTTTTGCCACCCAGATGATTTTGCAGTTTTTGAAAGCCAATTTCTCCTCAACTATTACACCAAAATATCACCAGTTACTAAATTTTACAGGCTCTTTAAAAGTTTGTAGTCAATTCGTACTCAGCGTGATGACTTCTCTGAGCAAAGTCGTATGTAATGAGGAAAAATCTAACCAATGACGTAAGCAAAGATTCTCCCACTACATCATGAGTGCATTTATCCAGTCACGTGTTAGATTCGATGGAATTTTTCGACGTTGCGTAATCAGGAATAAATGTTTTGTAGCTCGGCGACGGCATGGTCATGATCTGTAGTCCGAAAATAAACTCTGCTTGGCAAATGGCCATGATTCGTCTAGAAAACAAACTGTACGAGTTGTGTGCATTGCCAAAAGGCTGAGATTTGTGGTCAGACTGGTTTATTCACTGGTCATTACTAATTTATCCTTTTTTTGAAGTTGAGAAACAAATGCAAACACAAGGTAAAATTATCAAAATAAGTATTTGGCGACGCTCTGCCTAGCAGTGTATGGGTTTCTCAAGAAATATTTAAGAAGTGTTAGCGTTCTGGAATTGAAGTTTGAGTTTCGCAGACAGTTTCAAAAAAACGTTTTTCCAGTTTTACGAGTCGCTGTGGTGACTCGTGAATTATAATCTATTTATCGCTAGTTCAATTTCGCGTGTAGATTGTTTAATCTCTCATTCGATCAAACTTTAAAACTTGTGTTAAAAAAAAAGAAAAAGATATGAACAGGCTCATGTTGTTTCAGAGGGTGGACCATCAACCTGAGGGATTGGAAATTTCCACTAGTTATCTCTCATTCTATCCATCTCTTATTTTATACTCTCCCTTCAAACAAACAGCTTTCGCAGAAAATACCCTATACCCAATATGAGCGCACTGCTATATAAATCTTTGATTAACATTGTAGGTGGTATTAAATTAAATACAGAGAAGACAGATAAGGTAAGATCTTTATTTAGACACGGTATTTCCTTCTCGACTTAATAATATTGAATTAAATTAGTCTAACTACCTAACTTATAAATCATTAATAACTACTGCAATAAAAGAAATGTTAAAAAACCTGCTTTACAAGGAAGCCGTGTGTAAAAGCAAAGTAAAACTTACATATTGCACTTGCAGATGAACGATTAGGAAATTTGAAAAACGGTTTAATTTGGTACAGGAGCTCTTGATTGTCATTTGTACGTGCATTAAAAGAATCGAATTAGCATATAGGGTCATGTAGGAATCAACGAATCACGACAGAAAACAATAGAAACGTAAATTTTATCATATGACCACATACGCACATTGTGTGACGTATTTATATCTTTTTTTAGCACATTGTGTCACTTCCATATTCGTATACTCGTTTCCAGGCTGCTCTCATACCTGTTCACCACAAAACCCCTCTTATAAAAGGTTACGGGAATTGGTGACCCGTTGTGCTTTGTTCACCTGTTGTAAACGATTTAGTCCGCAATAATGGGCATTTTACTTCAAACGAAATATCTGCTTCAAAAAAATTTTCACATAAAAAAACGAAACAAGCGGGAAACTTTGCAAGAGATTCTCATTCCAATATGGTGGATTTTGCTTCTCCTGCTCATAAAACTTAGCGTGCGAACGAAGGAGCTGCCGGCCGTGACAGACAGTGAAATACCCACAAATAATGTGTCCACGCTGGGGTTGTCCAATTTACTACCGCAGGGCAATGCAACCAGCAAGCCAACAATCGGTTTTGTCATCAACAACGTTCCAAACGCTGATCGAGTGATGGAGCTGGTGCAAAACGCATCTAATGGCGCCGTGACCTATCTCCAGTTTAACAGCACCGACAGCATGGCGAACTATTATCGAAAGTACAGCGAAGGTTCAGGCCTGCAACTAGGGATTGAATTCGCGAAAAGCAAGAACAAAGGCGTTGCTTACACGATCCGTGTCCCTGTGAAAGCTGTTCCGTCGACTGAAAACAAACTTGCAGGTGAGCTGAGGATGAAAGTCCGGGGGGTGGGGGACGGGGAGGGGGCAACTCCCATATAAGAAGTACAGGGGTGTTCGTCATACCTTTCAGGGGTTAAAGAAGCGCTTTTGGTATCTCCTAAGGTGTTCAGCCACAAAAGCTGCACAGCAGGAGGTTTTGGGGTATTTTTTAAAAATGTGTTATTTTAGAATTGGTACCTCCTAGGGGTGAAAAGAAATTTCAAGCCATGCCCACATGACAGGATCTTGTTACCTTTTAGGGGTTCCTTTCAAAATTTCCAAATCACTTACACCAGTTGTCAGTATTTTTGTCTGCTGTCTAGACTTGAGATGACTACGTGCCTAAAGGCCATTACCAGGTCACCAGGTCCATAAGCTGGATATTCACAGGAAGTGCTAACTTTGGTAATGTGTTAACTTTGTGTAGGGGTTAGTGAGGGAGCATATGAACTCCCTTATGGGGTAGGTGGCCCTCTGGAATTTAATACTAAGAACATATGGGCATGCAAGGGGCGTAGGAACATTTTTTAGTGAGGTAAAGGAACAGGTAGACTTGCCACAAGTCGACCTAATGAGTTTCAGGGCAGCATAGCTAATTGAACAAAGAGAGCTGCGAGGTGTTAGGTTGCGAAGCGGTGGAGCGAGCGAGAAAGGTGTGAGAGGTTGACTTGTTTGCATTTCTGCGGCAAAAATGAGGAGTGGCGTGACTCTCAACTGGTGTCTCAGATTACATTTGTGAGTGACAGAAGTTATCAATACACTGCTTCACTCTCTGCACTTCCAATCAACAGTTTAACTTTTAATTGAAATCTTAAATGTCCAGCAACTGTTGTTCTGAACAATCGTCTCCTACGTAAGACCCTGAAATCTGGGGTTTCACTAACGTTTTCAGATTGATCTGCCCACTCACCTGCCCATCCATTCAGTCATAACATAGTCCAGAATCAACAACTAAGAGGTATTTAAAAAATAGTAATAATAATTCAAAATGGCCTCTCTCCGACTCCCCAGAGATTTTTTCGTCCCTATTATGGTTGTTTGTTTGTTTACTCCCTATTGAGTTGTTTGTTGACTGCAGAGCAATAGTAAAATGCAGACTGCAGACCACGGGTAAACTGCTAACTGCAGTCTGCATACTTTTTAAGTATACATGTTAACATTAACAATTTTCTATTGCTGAGAGCTAACCATAATCTGACTAACCTGGACATTTTTCAGACTAACCATAATGCAAGTGTGCACTCCAGTTAGATTGAATATCACTTAGCAAATTATACTGTATTAAATTCCTGTGATAGTGTGTCTCAAAAAAGTTGTTCCATGAATGATGGGTAACCATTCATGGTCTGGTTTCTGTTGTGAAGATCACACATGTAATGGCTTACATCACTACAGAATTCCAGTCACATATTTTAGCTGGTCATTGTTGTAGTTAACTTTGACAATAATTTTGCTGCTTTTTATCTCCTTTAAGACCAAGGCAGATGCCATGATATATCGAGGTTTTCTGACCCTAGTGATTGTCCTGCCAATTCTTACATCATACTGAAAGTTGCTACCATACAAGCAAGTATTGATGCTGCTATTACGAAGGTGTGATACCATTTCGGTGGTTGCCTGATTTACATATATAATGTTTTGCATTTCAAATACCTTATTTTATATTTTATTTCTATTTATGTCAGTTTAAATTATAATAATTAAAAGGATAGTTTTAAGATGATTTCCAGTCCATATTGTGCACTCTCAAGAGTTTGTTTATTTTTTTTGTTTTGTTTCATGCATGTTGTCACAGAATGTGAACATTTCGCAACTACTCACATAAAGTAAATTCAGTTTCATGTCAACTGCTGTCATGGGCACGAAGCGACATGAAACTTTATGTTTTGTTCTTTCTGATATCATTTGATGAAACAACTTTGCAGCTGTAAAAATGAATGAAGCAGTTGGAAAAAGAATTTGAAAGCCCTTAAAGATAAGGGTTGTGGTTTGTGATGAATAATATTGATTTGCATTCTATCAAGTGAGGTTTTTGTATGTTTATAAACATTAGGGTTGTGAGACTATGCAGTATGGACTGGAAATCATCTTTAAACACAACTGAGATATGTAAAGTAAAATATTACTGACTAAAGGCCTGTTTACAAGGAAAGGGTTACTCTAGAAGGCGGGTTACCCTAGCAAGTGGGTTATCCTAGCACTCACACTTTTCCTCTTTTTTTCTTCATTGTGTTTACAAGGCAGCTAGGGTTACCCGGGTAGGTGGGTTAACTTTTTCCGTTGTGAACACTCCAGGTAGGGTGAACCCGCCTACCTGGGTTAACTTTCTAATTGTTTCCAGACCCTTTGAGCGTAACCGTGCATTAAGTTGTGGGGTTACCCTACCTGTAAAATTTTGCTTGTAAACCCAGGCTATCTTTTGCCCTCCAGCTAGGGTTAACCCACTTGCTAGGGTAACCCTCCCTCCTTGTAAACAGACCCTAATGCAAAGTAATTTCCTTTATTCAGTGACTGACATAAACCACTGACCACTCAATTGGAAATTAATAAATGTGTCAGAGCGTTTGTAGCCATTCTTAAAATTTTACCTATGATGCTTAAATCGTCATGGAAGAGTTAACAGGTTGTGCACTTCAGTCTCAAATGTCTTTTAAACTTGCTACCATACCTGGGTTTTTGAAACAGAGATTTCAAATAAAGATTGTTAGTTAGGACCTTTTTCTTTTTCATTTCAAGGTTGAAGCCAATTTGCCTTACTACATTGTGCCAAACATCCAAACAAAGATGATGCCGAAAGAGTCTTACACGCCGTCTCTACAAGGATTTTCCTACACTGTGTTGATTTACATTGTGATGGCGTTTGCACCTTATGTCACTGTTCTACTCATCAACTTGGTACAGGAGAAGGAGAATAAGCTTAAGGAGTTGATGAGAATCATGGGCACGTCAGATGTCGCCTACTGGTTGTCTTGGGTCATTACCTATGCTGTGATCATGTTCTTTGCCGTGCTCATCATGAATGCCATCACCATACCAGGGGGAATATTTGGCGGGAGTAATTACGTTGTGATGGTCATAATATGTTACCTGTATGGTATAACCATCATCATGATATCCTTCATGTTCACACCATTCTTCAAAAATGCCAAGAGCGCAGGTCTCTTTGCGTCATTAATAACGACAATATTTGGTGCAATCGCTATTCCTCTGATCATCGTAGATGTACCCAACCCTGTGAAGTGGGCATTGTCACTTTTTTCACCGACAGCATTTGGTCTTGCTATTTCACAGGTAGTGTGTCAAACCGCGAGTGCTAAATATTTTGTCAATCATGTTAAAATTCTCTAATAGCTCATGGTTTAAGAATAGTTTTTATGGGAGGGAGGGTTCTTAGTTAAGGGGGGCTTTTTAGCCTGACACCAAGCCTAGTTCACAATTCACTTGGGATGTTGTTGTCTTGTTGGTGAAAAATGGTCTGTTTGCAGAGGCTGGCAGCTCTACAATGATACTTGTCCATTGTTTGGGAAGTGGTTTACTTGATGAAATGTCCATCATCATCTTTTAGAATGTTCAAGGTGGAGGAAATAGGCATTAGCAAACACAAATATTCAGCAGTTGGGAGGCATCTAGAGGAACATGGTCTGCCTAGGGATAAGAAATTCTCTGTCTTGAAAAAAATGCAGATCGATGTTTGATTGCTTAATTTTTGAAATGCTCCTCATTAAGGAGTACAAAAAGACTCTATTCATGTCAAACATTTTACTTGACTCTGTGTGCAAATACCTGACTGAATCACATTACATTATATTAAAATATTTTTTCATGTCTCTTAGGAATTCTTTTACAATTACATTTGCACAGTTTTGATCATCTTTGACTTGATAAAGATGTTAAGCAAATGTTGAAACATTGTTATAAAATTTTTACTTCTTTAAACTTTTAACCAGATGGTTTTAAGGTTCTCAGCAAATATACAACTGTAGCAAAACCTCTTTTACTACACAATTTATAAAACCCTAAAAATTCAAAATGAATGTAAGACATCATGCCATTCAGGAATCCTCTCTACTGGGTTTACAAGTTTACAAATCCCACAATGTTATTTCAAAACTGCAACCGTGTTTCCACTTTTTTCCTTTTATATTTTCAGGCTGTTGACCTGGAAGGTCTACATTTTGACAATTTGACCACCAAGGGAACATTTCCAGCCATCAATCTCATCGTCATGTTGATAGTTGACGCTGCTTTGTATTTCTTGTTGGCACTGTACTTTGATGCAGTGATTCCTGCTGAGTATGGTCCACGGAAACCCCCGCACTTCATCTTCATGCCTTCTTTTTGGAAAAGTTTATTTCCTGCAAAAGACAAAAGGAATGTTCCTGCAAGACAGATGTGGGCAAGAGTGCAAGAGGCCTCTGATGATATTGAGGCCATGCCAGCAGCCATGCATGGAAATGAAGTAATAAGGTATTGAAAACAAAGGTTACCATGAAACCTGTATGAAATGGACCGGACTGGAACCCTTATTATGAGCAGTCTTTGGTATTACACTGTATCCTCTTGATGTGGTGTTATGTTTTTTTTGTTTTGGTTTGGTTTTAACCCACGAAGACAAAAGAAGAGAGAGTAGAGGGACAGATCAAAGGTTAAAGTATTAAATTGAAATGAGATGAAATGCAAAAATTATAAGGGTATTTCAAAAAGGCTATTGCACAACATATCAGATCCTGTTTTTTTAAAAGCAGACACCCTATATTAAGTGGACACTAGTGAGGGTCCTAAGGGTGTCTCCTTAATACAGGTTTCACTGTATTTGTTCAGTAGAACAGGTGGGGGCCATCACAAAACAAAATTTCACTCATTGATAACAGCATGAAAAATTTAAAATAATTGCATTGAAGTGATCACAACTCAAAGCAAATGTATGAGAACCAAATTAGGGGTCTTTAAAATTGGATATCGAGTTTAGATTGCACTTGAATGGAAGAGAAGAGAACATCATTGCTCTATATTGGTGAGAGCCTGCTCAATACATTTTCTAAAAAGCAAGTCAGTAAAGTCCTGCAAATTAAACATGCAAAGTACAAGACAGTATTTCATTATTTTGCAATTTGTAGTTGCTGGATGAATACTTAAAGTTTTGATTGTCAGATTTTATTTCCTTTTAGCATCCACAAATTGAGGAAAGTCTACCACGGAAAAGAGGATGTAGTGGCAGTTGATGGTAAAGGATTATCTCTCAATTTTCTCATTCAAAAATCAGGAATCTTGCTTTTCCCTTCTCTGCTTTGGCACTTTTTATGTGCATGATTAATAAAAAACTGTAGGTGTTACAGTAAGGACACTCTTGAACCCTGAACACTTAACATTTTCTATTAATGACTATGGAATAAAGGCTCTTCTTACAATGTATAATATAAGCATTTTTAAAGTGTAAAAACACTAATTTTATACTCTACTTGTTAAAAGGAAGAGCAGGCACATTCTATGGTCACTAAAAAAGTATAAAAACTAACAAGTGTTCACAGTTCAAATGTTCTTACTTTAAACAATCTGTAAAGTAAATGAACTCAAAAAGTCTGATAAGCCCTAAGGAAGTTCACCTGTTGACCTAAGGAAGGAAGTTCTATCTGTGGTACATGTAATTCCAATGCCAGTACACTTGTCATGCTCCTTTAGGAGTCAGTATGGACATCTACGAAGGTCATGTGACAGCACTGCTGGGTCACAATGGAGCAGGCAAAACTACCCTGATTGCTATGATGACAGGAATGGTTCCTGCTTCTGAAGGCAATGCTACTATTTATGGATTGGACATCACAGACCCTATTCAGATGCAAGAAATAAGAAAGCTTATTGGTAAGCTAACAAGGCTCTCGTGCCATTCTTTAATGTCTTAAAATGTTCATGTACTTTTTAGTTTCTGATAATCTCTATGTGAATGACATGATGCCCATATTGTTAGATGCCTACTGTGGCTGCTGTAATAGCTCCTCGGTAGACTAGCTTTGTATACTCACAGTTAATAGAGGGGAACAGTTATTAAGCCTGGCGAACATCAAAGGAGCAAACAAAGATGCCAAGATTTACATTGGAAGGTCCACAACTGTGCACAATCTTTTGTTTTACGTTCATGCACTATGCATGAATCATGTTTTACAATCAAATTATTGGTTTGTTCTTCAGTCAGAAGTAAACAGCTACTGAAGATTACAGGGTTCTGTGCAAAAAAACAAACACCAGAAAACATTTTTGGGCTTCGTAACCATTCCAGTCTATTAACAAAAAGGGTATACTTGACCACTTCATTTAATTTTTGTTACTTTCTTGTTGAGAAAATGATAACTGGAAAACCTGTTCCAATCTTATAAAATTTTAAAGCTTATAAAATACTAGAGATCATGCCATGTTCATGTTTTATACACAATATTAAGCTTAGTTGTAGATGTGACCCCTTAGTAGGAAATCAACAATTCTTCTTTTAATCAAGACATGTACTTATTGTTGAAAACACTTGTGAAGCAATAAAGTTTGAATTTTCAATGAAAGGATTGTTCTGATGTTATTTTTATTCGGCATATGGTAAATTTTTAATTAAAACTTTTAAGCTTAAACTGATGTTTAATTTTTTTTTTCTGTTGTTTCTTGTTTTTGCAAGGTGTTTGCCAGCAGCAGAACGTGTTGTTTGATTTCATGACTGTGAAGGAACACTTGCAGTTCTATGCTGGGTTGAAGGAAGTAGAAGCAGAGGAGAGAGATGATATGGTAACATGATTCATTTTGGCTTAATCACAACGATAAGCTATTTTTGAAATGTCAAAAGTCTAGCATAGCTCCAAGGTTTAGGAGAAATAACATAGAAGTCAAGGGATGAATAAATTATTTCTTCTTGTTTTAATTCCCCAAAATTCAGTCTTACCCAAGTTCACAAAAACCTACCTGGTGGATGACAGGCATTAGTGGACACTCAACATCCTTGACATCTACTGTGCCAATCTCAACTTGCTACTACAATGGAACCCTGCCTTACAGTCACCTTGTTAATACAGTCACCTCATTATCAAGGCCACTTTATTTTATCCCGGCAAAGCGCCAATGCATTTTGTTATAAGAAAACCCTGTTAATGCAGCCACCCTGTTAATACGGCCAATGGCCACATTTTGAAATCCCAACCTGTATAATCCTTTATGTTTGTTTTACCCCAGTTATACGGCCACTCAAACCAGCTATGTTCATCTTTCCATTGTTCATATTTTATACACACTGATTCAAGTTTAAATTGTTTTAAAAATATATCAGCATTCCAAATGCTTATTAATGAACAGTTGTGTAGAAGAGCAATTGTGATATATCTGTTAAAACATCACTCAAGTTAGACCAGTGATGAAGTTTGACCCTACCCCGTTAATCCAGCCACCCCGTAAATATGACCAAATTTTCATGGCCTGTTGGTGACTGTATTAATGGGGTTCCACTGTATCTGGCTTCATTGCTCAGTCAGAAGAACAATGCAAACCCTTTAGGGAGATCAAGAGAATTTATCTCTGACTGTCTCATGTGGTTTGCTGTTTCCTTAACAGGCCTAACCTTGGGAAGGAAATTCATGGGTGTATGTTCAGGACTTAAGATGTTTACTATTAATTTTTCATTCCACACACTGTGCATCTTTAACCTTGTTTACTATGAATTTTCATTCAAGGTGAGTTCACTGTTGGAGGAGATTGACTTGGCTGACCAACAGGACACTTTGTCAAAAGATCTGAGTGGAGGCCAGAAGAGAAAACTTTGTGTGGGCTTGGCGCTTATAGGAGATCCAAAGGTACGTATCAGTTGTTATTCTGTACAAGCATGGGTTAGAATAATTGTGTGCAAATGAAAAGTTTTAAATTCAAAAGTTGCTGCATGATGTCTCCTGGTATTGAGAAGTGAACTCAACTGAAAAAGGTGTGCTTTCTGGTTTTGACTGACAGATTTCCAATGGTGGCCAGGCATGAAGTGGGAAAAAATAGAATATGGTGAAAATAAAACCAAAAATCATTTCTTTGGCCTTCGTCTGACAAAGTTGCATACACAATTAATTAATTGGAATAAACATCATTCAATTTCTAACTTCAGAAGTTAGTAAGATTCTCAAATGCTAAGAACTTTCCCTGGAAGTTCACTTCTCAGGGTACTAAGTACTAGGTTGTCGTATTTACTTGAAAATTGATGAAGAACTGATTTATCCTTAAAGTATCTATGCATAACAAAGTAGACAGGTGGTTAGAAGAATGAAAATCGTCATCTTATATAAGTGGATTATTCTTGCAATGCACAGTGTATCACTAAATTCTTAAAACTACATGTACCTTACCCGGGAGGAAAGACTCCCTTATAAAAAGGGTGGGGTACTCGTGAGAAGTTTTGAAAAGTACCCCTGAGAGGTACCGAGATCCTGTTTTGAGGGCGTGGCTTGAAATTCTTTTCAACCCTAAGAGGTACCAATTCTTAAACAGCACATTTTTGATGAGTTGTGAATGCGACAAAAATGAAAAATCAGTTGATCATCAAACTGATCTCCTCCCATATTTCCAGTTTGGCTCAATACCCTAAAAGATACCGTGGAAACTCCTGCTGTGGACCTATTGAGGCTACAAACCCTAAGAGGTACCAAAACAGTTTTTTTAACGCCTAAAAGGTACGACGAGAAACCCCATCCTTTTCATATACGAGTCCCACGCGAGTGTCTTAGGGATAAGGAATGCGTCGAAAATAGTAAATAAATGAGATTTGACGCTCATGTGTTTATTCTCACTTTTAAGGTGGTCATTTTAGATGAACCTACAAGCGGGATGGATCCATATTCTCGGCGCCTCCTGTGGTCTTTGTTAAAAGAAAAGTGCAAAAACAGGGTGGTCCTCCTTACGACCCATTTCATGGACGAAGCTGACATTTTAGCTGGTAACGCAGATGTTGAATTTTCCTATTTTTCCTTATAGATCATGGACTGGTTTTCTTTGTTTTCTTCGTTTTGATGTGATATCAGCGTTTTTGGGACCTAATTTGATTGACTCATCGAATTTCAAGTTGAAAGATTTCTAACACACAATTAGATTATGAGCTGAAGATTTCTATCGCGCGATAGTTGACGAAGGCCCAGCACAAGTCAACTATCCCGCATAGAAGTCGAGAGGGAATAATCTAATTGTTTTAGTATAAATCTACTAGTCGTTCAAACCTTTATCTAAATCCTCCTCATAGGCACTTCGAAAACTCCAAGAAGCGGCCGTCATTTTGTTAACAAGGGTACACTGCTACGCTACTCACTATTTATCACAGAATAGATAGCGAGTAGCGTAGCCAATCAGAGAACGGCATTCGTGATAGAACGCTAATAGATTTATACTAATAGTCGTTAGAATACTGTAGCAATTGCTTTATTTAATCTGAAATTTTGATTGACGTTCTTGGTTTCGTGCATGGCTCGATTATCGCTGCAGAACTACTCTGGACCCTGAGGAAATCATAACCTGGTTTTGTCACTGGATGTGCCTGTCAGTGAAATGCTAATCCAGGTTATCAGTTCTTTAGACCAGTGAGTCAGGGCACTTTTTAAGTGATATGCTTTTGTTTTCTGCAGATTACAAGGCTATTTTATCCAGAGGAAAAGTACGCTGTGCGGGAAGTTCACTTTTTCTCAAGAACCGCTTTGGAATTGGATATCATTTGAAGTGAGTGTAGTAAATATAGCGTATTGTAAATAACTAATGTCATGTAACGTACTGTAGTTAGGTAGTGTCGTATAAACTGTCCACAACCCTTTATTTTCTTGTAATGTAGCGCAATGTACATGTAGTTAGATTTACAGTATGTACTGTGTTGTTAGTAACAAGCATTGTATTGTAAGTAAATATAATGTAAAATATGCAGTGTGACAAAGAAAAAAACAAAACCGAAAAAAAATTGAGGTAAGTTCTGTAACTGACTCTTTGAACTCGAAAGGTGGATTTACTTAGAAGAGCGTAAAGTAAAACGAGCGTAAAACGAAAAATAATTTTGGAGAGAGAGAAAATCTAGGAACTTAAGCGACGGTGTAAAAACCAGAGAGTAAGAACTACGGAATTTTTCGTAAAAGGTCATCAAAAAAGGCCAATTTTGCGGCGAGGTTTGTTTGTTGTACATACGTGAAAACATTACTTGTTCATTGCAATAAGTAGAGTAGCCACTTCCACAAGATAAATTTACTGTTAGTATACAACAGATATATTGGCTTTCTGTAACGAATGCCGTTCTCTTATTGGCTACGCTACTCACCGTCTACTCTATTGGAGATAGTGAGTAGCCTAGCAGAGTGCGGCTGTTAACAAAATGGCGGCCGCTTCATTGCGTTTTCGAAGTGTCTGGGAAGAGGATTGTCTAGGTTGTTGTTTAAGTTTTGAATGACTAATTAATAGATTTATACTAAACTAAAACAATTAGATTATTCGTTCTCGATTTCTATGCGTGATAGTTGACGAGCGCGCATAGAAATCTCGAGCTCATAATCTAATTGTTAATTATATCCAAGAAAATGTATCATGTTTGCAATTTTTCATTAGTATGGCACTAGCAGAAGGTTGCGACACGCAGCATTTGACTGAGCTTGTTCAAAGCAAAGTTCAAGGAGCCGAGGCTATTCGTCACCACGGTAAAGAAATGGCGTTTGCTTTGCCCATGGATCAAGTATCACGATTCCCAGGTAACTAAAGTTACGTTTTACCTGAAGCAGTTAATAACAAGGCAATAATCATAACATGTTCGTTTCCTAACGTCACTTAAAGGGACCGGCGCTGTCACCGTTTTTAGCAAGATTTTCGAAATCTCAAAAACAGGTATCGATCTTTGGAAGCTGAACAACAATGGTTTTATTTTGTAGAGCAGTACTCGACAAATGATTAGAACCCACGAGGAAGTGAGGATGGCTAACGATGGCGAGGATGGAAACGGATTGTGATATGGATTTTTGAAAAAACGTCAGGATGTCAGTTTTTCAAAGGTTCAATTTTGGCTCGAAAATCGTTGAAATTTTGCAAAAATGTTGCTGCGGTGTGGACTTTTTTCAAGAAATTTTTAGTTAGAGCTAATTAAGTTCTTATTATATAAATTTAGGGACCATGTCGTAAATTTATAACAGTTTTAAGCGAAAAAAAAAAAAAAAAAAAACGTGACAGTGCCTCTTTAATATATAACGGCTGGTAAGACCTTGTTATCCCAGCGTGAACCACTCTACATCAAGTTCTTGCTTTGTTTAACATTCCTTCAAGAATTTCAGTGGACCTGCACCTCATTTGAACAACTACCGTATAAGCTCTCTCGTTTATAACCCCCTACAGCTTATAAGCTCCCCCTGGTTATAGGCCCATCTACCTGTGAGCCGAAAATTCATTCGGTTATAAGTACCCCGGATTTAAGCCCCCTCTAGCTTTCCTTGTTTTGAATTTGTTCTTCATGGATAGACGCCGCTCCCTCTATAAGCGCATCTAAAAGCCCTTACAAGTTGTATAAGCCCAGGGCGTATACGCGGCAGTTATGGTATTTTGATTCTTTTTTGTTAATCTGCACCTCTTTGTTCTTAGCGCTAGGGGTGTTGTTTGTGTTCTTTATCTATTGTTTCTTTTGGCCAATTATAAAGAACCTTGTTAACGGTACAGGTCGCCCCTAGAATCTGAATTTCTTTGCTCTGGCAACTTTTGATTTTTACAACAGACTTCTTACAAAAAAAAAGAAGAACGAAACAACATTTCGAAATTTCTTCCACTTTTGACTTGCTGGCAAAATTTTCATCTGGTTTGATAGTAATGAGAGTTAACGTTGGCTGTCACGCAATGTATCTCCCCATTGCGTGGCAACCTTGAGTAGTGTACGAGGCAAGACAAAATGAACAAAGGTCAATACGTGTAGCAGACTCTTTCAAATGACCTGATACAAAAACATACCACCTCGAAGCGTCTAAATTCTTGATACCTTTAGTTGTTATTGTTGCTCCCTGTAGAGTTACTCGAGGCCCTGGAAGATAACAATGATAGTTCTGAGGTCTGCACAGCCCCTTTACTGGGCGTGACCAGCTACGGTGTTTCCATGACAACGCTCGAGGAGGTTTTCCTCCAACTGGAAGAGACAAATGAGGAAGATAGCGAGTGTTCATTAGAAGACGAACCTCCGGTAAGCTGAAAATTTTCAAGGGTGACAATTGTGTGGTTCGACATGGTATTTAAAAGTAGATGGTATAGGCAAATTGTCAGGCTTGATATATTCGCTACTCCCTGAGAGTGGAGGCAATATAGGGAAATTCCGAATTTCATTTTGCCTCTGTGTCAAAACGGGTCTTCGTGGGGAACCATTCATATGGAAATGTGTTCCGCCTACTTTTTCATTTTCATGCAAGTCATCGAACTCATTTTCATATGAAAGGTTCTGCATGAGGATCAACCTCTTTCCCAGGGTCTTTTCCCTGGCTTGGGGGAAAAGACCCTGGGAACGAGGTTGCATGAGGACTCGTTTTGAAACAGAGCCACAAGGTAACTCGGACATGGCCTATTCTGTAAGCTCTGTCATATTGGCTTTCCATTTTTAGTGAAAACATGATACAGACATAGCAGCTTCCTTGTTTGCTGGTCTGACCTGTCACGCTCAAAAAATCAATCATTTCTTAGGAGTTCTAGTTTCTTGTAGATGACCTTTTAGCGTTTGAGAACAAACGTGACTGTAATTGGGCTCTCAAAGTGACGGCCTTCGAGACGATGAGCCTCAAGACGAAATCCGATAGGAAATCGAGCAATTTCAGTTTTTTATGGACAAAAACCTCGTACCGGAATAACTTTAGGTACATTACAGCCCTTTTTGCATTTTCTAAAAGCTAAAGATATAAATACAGTTGCCTGAAATAACACCAAAAACAATTTACCCTGCAAACGCGAGAAGATAAATTTCAAAGTTCAGAGAAACTGTCGTAACACAGGTAAACGTTCATCAGTTTCATTTCATCGATTCTTTCAAGCGTTTCATATGAACTTCGAAATTTGTTTTTGACATTTGTTGTTATAAATGATTTCTTTTGAGAAGATATTTATCAAAACAGTCGCACAGAAGTTTGAAATACAATGTAAATAACCTTGGTACAAAGTTTTTGTGCTCTTGTTACTCGAACTTATGGTGGATTCCTTCTTAAAACTCTTTGGTTTGGAGCCAGAGGCCTATTGTTTCTCTCCTTTTGGAACCAATGCCATCGTTTTGAAGTTTATGTCCATTTTTCTCTCGTCTGTTTCACAATTCACGAGGCAGTACCGATATTTTTCAAGATGCTTCAAAATGAGGTTGATCTCGAATTGTTTATTTTATTCTGGTAGACGGGGGAGAGTAATCAAGATCTTCTCAAACCTACGGATGCCGTCAATGTTGAAGACGGGGGCTCGAAAGTGCCAGGGTCTGTCAATGCATTGCACAAGGCAGGGGTGGAGCTAAATAATCCGGAACTAAAGGAAAGTACACAGAAACCGGTATGGAAGGCAAAACAACAGCTGCTAGGGTTACTAATGGTATGTTATTGATCGTAGATAGAGTAGAATGGCATGGCGTGACTTAATTTCAACTCAGAATGCTGCCAGAGGCAGCGTTGGTCATGTGATATCTTTTAACCAATGAGAGCAAGGATGTCGTACATCGTCAAGGCTAATACAACTTTTCCGCGCCTTTCGCGGGTTGTACGTTTTCCCGCGGTTTTCGCAGGTTGTACTTTTTCACTTCACTGGCAGTATTATAATAGAGTCAGTTGCATCATTGACAGTCTCGGTACAGTAGTTGTGTCTAATCCTCAATGCCTGCTATACAATGCAGCTTAGATGTTCAAATCGCTGCAAAAATAGGTAAATTTGCCAGCACTGACTGAGGCATTTTTTATTGTGATCCTTCTTGTAAGAAGGAAGAAATGTAGGGTTTATAAATCCGTTGTTGTTGTTACTACTGATTCTTTAATCTTTGTTGCGACTGGTTCTTTTAAGGTGTTTAGATTAAAAAAATTTTTTCAGACGTTTATACTCTTAGGAAAGGTATTGACTAATCCATTGAGACGAGTCAAGAGAATTTACATGTTTACACAAGGGATTTTAAAAGATTTGAATTAAAATGGCTCCCTTCTTCTTATACTTTCACAGATTCGCTGGTTAATGACAATTCGTACCCCAGCTAAGGTGTTCTTCCAAGTTATTGTTCCTCCCATTCTGTTGATCGCTGGTCTTTCGATACTCCGTGGAAGTAAGGACAAGGAAACGTCGGCAGCATCTGGACCACAACCCCTTGAACTGACACCTGATTTGTACTTGAAACCAGGAAGTAACGCAGATTATGCCACCAATGCTCTTCTACAGAACTCGACCAATCATGCCATGGGCTACGTAATGGCTTACTTGGCTCAATATA